>NW_009937820.1:52001-52209 GCF_000696875.1 Nestor notabilis
TTGTCGTGCTCGCCTCCCCCGGGCCGCCGTGCCTCTGCGGTGCCTGCCGCGCTGCCCGAGCTGGCCCCAGCCTGAGCTCGCTCTGTTCGGTCCGATCTGCCCGGAAAACGCTCGCTCTACACTCGCTCGCGTTGATCCAGCGTTCTCGTCTCGCTCGGGGCCGGCGCTTGTGCCGCCCGAGGCCTTTAGCTCCTGTCAGCCCCCGTCC
>NW_009937821.1:0-19145 GCF_000696875.1 Nestor notabilis
CTGCGCCGGTACCTGTTGCAGTGCGGGCGTTAGCGGTTGCCGCGGGTCTGGACCCCACTGCAGCTGTCTGCTATCCCCCCGGTCTGCGTTTAAACGTGACTGGGCGGGGAAGTGAAGGGCGAGGCGCGACCCTCAGCTGTGCCCTTAGGTGGGTCTGGTGGTTGGGTTAATTGGTTCCTCGTGTGGTGTCCCCCCTTGCAGTCAGTACCGTCCCGCGTTACTGGAAAGAGTAATAGGAAGAAAGCAAGTAAAAGAAAAACTCTCACAAAGCCGTCCATTTGAACTTCGAGTACCACACGTGACAGATTTGATTTGCTATTTCCCTGGACAATGCTCTATTTTTTATATTCTTTTTCCTTTGCTTTTAGAAACACTGCCTCATCCCTTTATATTTTTGCTTTTTAACATACGCAGCTTTTGTTAATGTAAGCTGATGAACAGAAAACGTCCTTACTAGCTTTGGTGCCAGAAAGGGTAGGAGGGAGCAGAGCAGTTATTACTGTAATCAGGCTGAAGGGTCTGAATTCTGCTGCTGCGGAAGTCTGTTGCGTAATGCCTTGTCTCCGTATCAGCACTGCGTTTTCCAAGATAACAGCAACTCTTTGGGAGGGAAAAAACTGAACTGGAAAAGGGGAAAGTGGTAAAATCTTTTGGGGAAATGTTATTTGATGCTCCCGTGGAAAATGGAAATGGAAAGTAATGTAACATTAGAAGAAAATGCAAAATGAGCATATCTAACGACATATCCATCTTAACTAGCGTAATTTTTCATGACAGAGGACATCACTTTTTTTCCCCCGAAAAAATTATTACGCATTTTCAGTATGCATATTTTGTATTTTTGTATCTTGTTCACAGTAACATGCGTGTAGCATTTACTGATTAGCACTGGTGTTTCTAATGGCTTCCTTTGTGCTTTCAAGAAGGTTTTTTTATCAGGACTGGATACATTCTCCCCTCTGTGCAAAAGTGCACTAGGAAACTTAGATCAGTATCAGCAGTAGGGAAAAGAGAACTGCACTACTTACATAGTAATGGATGATCTTTATATTCTGTCTGTCTCTGTGTGAATTCTTCAGATAGGAATGTCATACAACTCGGTCGTGCAGATCACTGTAAATGGTTTTGTTTTAATAGCACTTTAATCAGTGTTTTGAGAACCATTGTAAAGACCTTTTAAATAATCTGCTCCACGTTTCATGTAAGAAAATTTAAAATTCTGTGAAGCATATCCAGTAAATTTTGTAACTGGCTTTACGTTCGAGCATGCTGCTGAAGCATTTTAAGCTTCGTGCTTAAGCAGCCATGCTGGCAATGGTATTATCATCATTGATAAGGACAGTTTTGTTTCATTGTTGGCCTTCCCAACATGTCACTATATAAATATGCTATTTTTGCCTGGGCAGTATTGGAGTATTTCTTTTGTAGGCTTTTCAGAGCCTGTCTGTGTCTGAGACACCTTGCACAGCAGTCATGTTACATGCTGCTTTTGATGATTTTCTTCTTTTTCTGCATTAATCACCTGTTAAATGCCAGAATATACAACAAGAAGTTTGTGTTTTCAGTTTGTAAGGAAAGCAGTGGCTCTTCATTGAAGCTTACCAGCAGCTGTTTAGAGGGGTTTCCTGTTTGTTCATTCATGTATGCTCTTGTCATCTTTGTGAAGAATCTTATATACGTTAAGAGGTGCAACTGTTGCAGGAACAGTGTTCCATCAGATTTAACTGGGTTTAATGATAATATGGTAATCAGTTGCCTATGCTGAAAACATAAAGAGGCAATATTAACCATGCATTAATTCAGTATATTTTGTATGTACTCTGCATGTACTAAAAAGTTGCTTTTCAGTTTCTGAAGCTAATCCTGTATTTTGAAAGTTAGAAGAAAGTGATGCCAATTAATTTCAATTTAAAATATTTACTGAAAGATGGTTTGTTTTTTTTCTTTTTTTGGTAAACAGATGATCTGTTAGTTAACCAAAAAAAGAGAAAAAAACAACAACCAAACAACAAAACGAACCAAAAATCCTACCATAAAAATTTCCCCTACTGTGTTGTTGTTTTTGCAATACTCTTTACAAATTATTGTCGAATGCCCTGTATTACACATGCTTATCAGTAAGTGAAAGCATTAAGTATAGTTTGGGCTCATTTCCCAGTTGCAATTATAACTTGCACATCAACTAACATGATATTATGCTCATGTAGGGCTTCCTACAGTGTTAAAGAATATTATTTAAACACAGTGAACAGATTGCTTGTTCATCCAAAAGCATTGGAAGTTTCCTTAATACGTTAATGTGTGCAGAAACCTAAAAATAGTTGAAAATATTCTGTTTTCATAGTTACTTCAAAATACAAGATGCTTTTCAGCTTTATCACAGTACTTTAACATACAGTGCCAATACTGTAATCTCTTTACATCTTCTTGATGCATTCAGTATTGTGCTAAATTTCAAGAAGCTAGTAACATCACTTTTCAAGCTGCTTACAGTTTTATACAGGCTTTGTGTTTGTTTCTGAAGTGCCTTTTTATTTTTCTGCTTTGAATGTTTCAGAACAACTTCAATTAGCATAGGTTTTAAATGTAAATGTCAGGCTTCTGCTTGCCTGTTACATTCCAGGTAGTCAGTAGAAATCTGCTGTGTTCTTTTTGGAGCAGTGCACATTTATTTTGCTTGTATTAAATACTTAATTTGAAGCAGTTCTCTTCTGTCATCCAGAAGCATGCAGTCCAGGCCAAGTGGTTGATGTTTATTTGTCAAATTCATCTCCTGTAAGTAAAATGGTAGGCTTGCCTTTTGTTCCCCTTCTTTCTTCCTTTCTGCTTTTTATTTATCCTGCTTTCCCTGTCTCTGCTCTACGGCATTTACCTCCACACCCTTTCACCGAGTGCTGAAGTACGTGTATATCTTTCATTATGAGTAGTGAAGGCTATACCACTCATGCTACAGTTGTCAAGTCCTTGTAATATTGCTCATAATCCTAGAAAGTGATTTGTTATTGCTCATAATCCAAGACGTAACAGCAAAATTGACTTTATGACACTGGAAGAATGTATATCAAAGCATGAGATCTTTGAATTTACTATGAATGGTTTCTGCTAGTTTTATATTGACAAGACTGCCTACAAGGAGCTTGGGAATCACCTTAGTTTTCTTCCTGGGGGTGGTAGCCAGCATGTGGGAGGTAACTGAGTGTAACAGAATAGGTCTTGGAAGCTGCAGTCAAAGCAGAAGATTTAGCAGTAATTAGTATCTTCCACTTCCTGTTTGGTTTGGTTTCCGTTTCGCGTCAGGTGGTGCTAACACAACATGCCTCTTCGAGGGATAACCAGAAAGGAAGAGAGGGAAATACTTCTAGCCCAGTCAAATCCAGACCCATGTGTTGAAATTTAGATCAGAAGTTTTGAAATACACTTTTTAGCAGCTATAAAATGCATGTTGTGGTTACCACACTGCTTAATTGAGACAGATTTAGTTTTAATCTAAAGTGACAGCTAGCCAAAGTTTGGCTCTACAGATCACTCTTAAGATAGGCATTTTCTCTGTATCCTCAGAGCACTTCAAGTAGTGCACGAGTGACAGAGCAAAGCCTATTACTATGTTTTCTGTCCTTGGCATCACGTGTTTGCTAATCCAGTGCTGTGAGCATTAGTTTCCAGGGTATTATCTGAAATGGCTGTGTGAAATAGTAGATGCAGTATCTGTCAATGAAATAGAGTAAGTTTCCTTCCAGGAAGTACATGATCAGGTGTGAAAAAGTAGTCATTGGAAGTGGGTCATCTTTCCCTTTTCATTAATCTTTTGTCTGTTTAAGTAAGTGGTTTACATGGTTGTAGTGGAAAGGTGGTGATCAACATAAATTTCACATTTGTCTGTTAAAATTCTGATGCCCGTGGATTTGAGTGTTTTAGGAGTGGGCACAAAGAAACCAGAGCTGCAGGATGCCAGCTGTTTTGTAGCAACTGATCTTATAGGAGGGCAGCATAAAGAGTGAAGAAATGTGTATATAACATGTTTTTGTTCACCAGCATAGGAAGAATCAAATTTCAGAAGTGCACTTTTGAAAGGGATCATCTTTAACTTTTGTGTGTGCTTAGGAGAAGTCTGTATGTTTCTTACCATGTACCTGTCTAAAATTACTTGTGTTTTCTACTTTCCTGTAACAAAAGAGAAGGAAAAAGCGAAGGTACTTTTTTTTTTATTTTTTTTTCTTTCTTTTTTAAGCCACATCTTTCAGGTACCTATGCCTTTAAAACCTGTGAATGTAACTTGCTATTTTTTTTAACAGTATTTCTTCAAGTTGCCAGTAACAAAGTCTAACTCATTCAGTGTTCTTACTACTGTAAAGAGATTAATGAACTTTAGCACTGAAATACAAAAATAGTTAAACCTACTTTGAGCTAAGCTAGTAAGCTCTTTGAGGCATGAACAGTATTAGTATCATGTATAGAAAGGCTGTTTTTGGCTTCACGATCCTGTGAGACAGACTGCCAGCCATATGCAAAATGAGAGAATCAGAACTAAACTTCGCATTTGTGCATCCAGGAGTCTGTGATAGCATTATAAAAATACTCACCATAGCAAATGATAAATCTGTGCCTTTCAACAAGTAATCATTCATGCCTCCATACTTCTCCACAGTGCATTATTGTTAAAATGCCCCAAAGCAAACTGGTTTAAAGGTCTGTAGTGGGTGGTGGTTGTTGTGGGTATGCCTCTGTGGTGCATGTTGGGCAAATGAGTTCTTGCTTCCCTTGTAGTTCAGCTATGTTAATGCGCCACTGAGCTGGTGCTGACAGATTCCACTTGTTATCATGTATGTGGCACAGCAGGAGCACAGTCACGTGGCTTTTTGCCATTTCAGAGCGTGGGCAGAGAGAATGGGGGTCATCCTGGACTGCGACGTGTAAAAATGCTGCTGTGTCTCAATGCTTTGCTTCTGCATCAGAGGAAGTCTCCTGGAGGGAAACATCTTAGCAATTTTTGGTCTTGCTCCTGCTTAGTGCCACAATTGACAAAGCATGAAGCTGGTCAGCTGACGGGGGATTCCCCACTAATACAAACACAAAATAAGGAGAATTAAACTGAGAATTAAAAAATAGGTTTGCTGATATTAAGATAGCTCTGGAGCAGTATTCCTCCTTCTAAAGCATGAGGTAAATACGAAGTATATGATGAGTGTCTTAGCAGAGCTAAGAACTTCTTTTCATTGCAGATTAGACAGCATCACCTCCATCAATAGAGCATGTTTAGGACTTGTATCTGCTTTTAGAAAGCTTCCATTAAAATCTTCTGAGTTCGTATCTCTGGGATTGCACAAAGACAGCGGTGACCTTGTCTATTCTGTCACTTGCAACATGTCTTTCACAGCACACCAAGAATGAGATTTTTGGCAAGTTGAATCATAATATAAAGCAATATCCAACTACTCCAGAAGAGATAGACTTTTTACACCTGCATCTCTTCTTGATGTTCTTAGTGAGCTAAAGCAGAAGAACAGTAACTCTGTATTTTTCCTGATCAGTTTCCTTAAGAAGATCCGAGTTGAACGTACGATGTGATGTGCTTGAGCATATAGTACCTGTGACAAACAGGATCATTACACTGAAATGGCTGAAGATGCTCCATATCTTTTTTCCGTTGTTATTGTTCACACAGTTCTCTGGTTGCATCTACAACACAGCCCTGAGAGTGGCTGTAGAGGAAGAACTGGAACAGTGAAACAGTGAAGAACTGCCATGGAGAAAGACACCTGTGAACATGACATAAATGTCTGTTTTTTTAACTGGGGCATCTGAGTAGAAGAAGCGATAGTAGTTTGCTAACCTAGAAAGAAAAGCTGTGAGTGATTAAGGTTTGGGGAAGCCAGCTTCCTTCGTAATGTTTATATAATCCAGCCCTTCCCATGTAAAATAGACATTTTTTTGTCTTGTTTTCGTGGAGTGACAAGGTGAAAACATAAGATACTTGGCATGGTTTTCAGATCTGATAATCGTGCTGAGATTTGTCTTGCCAAGTGAGAAAACAAATTTCATGAAGCCGTGTTTTTATTTATTACTGATTTGCATAATTTGGACTGTGGAATCCTGTTACCTTGACAAAGTCACATTCAAAGGATTTAAATGTCTGTATCTAAGTGGTACATTACCCTAAAAAGGATGATCAGCAATCTATACCAATGTGCTGGCAAAATCAAATGCGGTAAAACAAACTGATAGGAAGTCTCAGGCATACCGAGACTAGGGAAGTCTTGGTGATGACACTTGAAACCCTTTTCAACCCACTTGATTTGTTTTTTCTTTACAAACTACAAATAATATAGGCTTGTCAAAATGTTCATC
Organism: Nestor notabilis; assembly: GCF_000696875.1. Lineage (NCBI taxonomy): Eukaryota > Metazoa > Chordata > Aves > Psittaciformes > Psittacidae > Nestor > Nestor notabilis. The sequence continues at coordinate 6,346 of NW_009937821.1, forward strand.
CTGGCTTGTGTTCTGTTAACACCATCCTTTTCCCCATTTTTGTCAAAAGTTTCAGGAAAAACTCGTGTTTCCTGAGTGCTTAAAGATCACAGCGCTCTGCATATTGATAAGCTCACTAGATTTAATTGTGATGCTATACTGAACTGCTTTCCTATTATCAAGAAAACAAAGGCACCATTGATAAAATGCACAGGTCAGTTCATACACCTGTGATGATATTGAACTCCTCACTTCTCAGCTACACATCTCCATTCTGTCATTACAAATCTTTGACCAATTGCAGGCACACTGTTGAACCCCACACCAAAAATCCCAAACACCCTCCCCTCCCGTAAACAACCCCAAAAATCAACAAAAAAGAATAAACAAAGCAATTTCAGATTTTCTTCCTCTCAGTGTAGAATTTCTTGCTGGAAAACCCACACTGACAAAACCCCAGCCATCATCCAGATCTGAGCCTCAATTCTAGTAGGTGCTAATAGTGGAGGCTGTAGCCTGAGAGTCCTGCAGGTCTGTGTAGTGTAGAAACTTTGTGACTTACATGACTTTTCTTTTTAAAAAGTGATGTCAGAAAATGTGCTAAGGCTCATGCACCTGAAATTGTCGACACAGGGCTTGAAAACTGATCCTGCAGAGAATGTTTTTTGTGAATCACTGAAAAGGCAAGTGATGAAACTGTGTAAAGTATCAGTGACAGCTATGATTCATAGCCTCTGATTAAAGCAGTGCAGGACATGTTGTGCAACAGTATGCAGGCAGCAGCTTTGATATGAAAATGCAAAAATAGTACAAAGTATATTCCTAAAGCAATTTTCAGGCAGGTTTTAAGCTCCAAAGTGACTCAGAATATGGTCAGCTCTAAGGTTGTTTTAATCATCCAAGGAGATACACTTTTTGTGGATTGTTATTTTGTGGGGCTGTTTTTTGTTTTCAGAAGTCAAGCTTTCTCTTTTCCTTCAGAGCTTAGTGCTTCTATAAATGTGACCCTTTTTTCTTTCTGTTATTTTTCAGGGAAATACTGTATTTGCTGCCTCTTGCCATTATTGGAATAGAAGCTGAGAAGCAGGAAACATGTTGGAAACAATTGGTAACTTTTTTTATTTGTATCACTATTATTATGGCCAAATCAAGTCTGCATAATAGATTTTGGACATTGGTGTATACTGCTGAGAGAGGTTTTGTAAAAACTATCTACTGTGCTTAGAAATACATGGTGTATTTGGGTTTTTGTTTTTGAAAACAAAAGCTGTACCATCATTTGTTCATGTGTTTAGTTTTTAGCCTACTGTTTTGATTTCATTGTTTTAATCTTTACTGTAATTTAAAAAGTTTGTATGAATGGACAAATGTTTTCTATTACGGCTGGTTTTGGCGCTACTTGTTACTTGTCTGTAGCCACAGTTCCTGTAACTGAATTTTCTTGCTTGCTTGTATGTGACTGTTGCTGAACTGCTATTGACTAGGAATGATTATTGCCATAGATATGCATCGGGCCCTCCAGGCCATGGAGCGCTTACAGGCAAAACTTCGTGATCGAGGTGACCTTGCAAACGAGGAGAAGCTGAGCTTATTAAAATCAATGCTGCAGAGTCCTCTCTTTAACCAAATTCTCAACCTTCAGACTTCTGTTCAACAACTGAGAGATCAGGTAGGAAAAGCAGCTTCCCAGGTGCAAGAGAATTGCTAAGAAGGTGCAAAAATAGCCTAAATTAAATGTCTGCTAAAGCTTCAGGGATCTGAGGATGACATACCCATTGACTTTTCTGGGCTCTATTGAGGTCCATAGTTTATGTATGTTTTTTTATATATATGCTCATGACTCGAAATGTGCATGGTAGGGAAATGATGATCCTGAGTGGGGAGTTAACATAAGGCCTTCTGTCTCTATCCTTCAAAACGAACATGTCTTGTATGATTTTTTTTTCCTACCTCTCATTCATTGCTCTTTTGTGTCTTACCCTGCTGAAATGAGATTATGTGGGGGAAGCTGCAGAATGTTGACTTCAGAAGGACATGAAGATCTGGTGGGTGGTGGGGTTTTTTTGGGTTTTTTTTTAGGAATAAAAGATCAAGAGAAACAAGAGCTCATACCTCCTTTTTCCTTGCTCAGGGGTTTAAGTAAAAGTATTATTCTTCTGCATGTCTTCAGTGAGGATGAGGAAAAAGGGCTGCAATTTGGCTAGACTGACTTCATTATTGTTTACTATAATGTAATTTCCTGGTCAGCAGAATGAAAATTTGAAGAATACAAAACATAGTTCAGAAACTGAACTAGGACTAAATTGTGTATCTGGCTTTGCAAACAGTTGTTCTTGTTGACTCCTGCAAGATGGGCAGCTCTGTGGCTGGTATGCAGAAATGCCAAAGTGGGAGGATGCAGCTCCTGCACACTGACCTTATCAACAGCATGGAGCTGCACCCAGTCTCTGACTGGGCTGCAGCTGGTGAGGAGCCCACACGATACTGACGCTACTTCAGCTGCATGGGAGAAGAGCACAGTCTGGCTCCACAGTTCCCTTTGGTGAATCATACTGGTGCTATTTTGCACAGACAAGAAATAATTTAGAATGGCGTCTATGGTGCTCTGCATGACCATGTTTGTCACATTTTGCATGTTTAGTGTGTAGAGACTAGATAACATTGGAGTGATTTAAAAAAATATAGAAAAACAAATAGCTGTTCTGAGGATTTGTTTGCTCTGCTACCTGAAAAAGAGAATTTAACAGTAACATTCAGAAATTATGTGAATTACCTGAATTTAGTGAAAAGGCAAATTAAATTTTCAGTTCCAGACATCAGCTGTAAAACTAAAGGATGCTTCTCTTTTCAAATACAGTCACCCAGATCAGTAAAATGAAGCAGCTGATACTACAGACAGGTAATTTCCGATGCATATTTTTTAAAAAGCAAATACTAATTTTACCTTCTGCCCTAAACCTACAGGTTTATCTGTGCAGAAGCTTTAGCAGACCATGCATGTTGCATGGTACATACCCAGTCTAGTTGTCAGGGTAGCTACTTCAGTATGAATTTTTTTTCTTGTTACATGTTTATATGAACACCCCCCCCACACCCCCCCCCACCAAAAAAACCCCCCAAATATATGTTTCTGGCCATTCTTAGATTTGGGTCAGCTCTTCAGAAAATATCCTGTATTTTCTCTATGGATTTTTCCCTAAAATAAAACATGAGATGTCTCTCTCTTCTGTGTTCTATTTATATGTTTATAAAGCATATTGAAAAAGGACAGAGAATAAAACCATGAAATAGGCAATCATCTTAAAGAAAAAAATAATTATTTCTTGGCATTTTCAAAGGCTTGGTTATTCAAGGATACCCTTTCGTTTTCCTTTTATGGCTGGGAAGGTGCTGTCCTCTTGAAACTCTTAAACTACACGCTGGTGAAGATTGCAAGCATATGAATAGTGACCAGGCTTTTTGGCTAAGCATGTGTGTCTGTGGAAGGAGACAAGTGTTCCCCAAGCATTTGCAGTCAGAGCTGTGTTTGAAACAAGTGGTGCTGAGCTGTGCAGTGCCTAGGTATTGCAAGCCTCTACCCACTCAAGACAAAGATGCCTAAATTTTCTGATACTTCATGTTGAGCTGCACTGACATGCATGAATGGGGGTCTGTTTCTTCTCAAGGTGAAGTGTAAGGGACAGTCTGTTAAACTGCTTCTGTATTTGTAATTAATGTATGTGTTTTTAAAGAGCTACAACACTACTGCAAAATTCTCAGGATGTCATCTCCCAAGTGTGTGGGAGGTGGGAAGTACAGGTTGAAAGAGAGGATGAGTGCAGAGAAGGAATATTGACAGTTTACTTGCTAAGTCAAGATGAGTCCCTGCAAGCATCCCAGTAGATGTAGGTCAGTAGCTGAGACGTAATTGTGGGCATGTAGTGGCCTGAATAATTTTGAGGGTGGGACATATTCCTGTCTTGAGGCACTTTGTCTGGAAGGCAGAGAGGTGATAGTGAGAGCTCCATCTTCCGTTTGTGCAGTGAGTCTGAAAAATGAGCTGGCAAATCCTGTAAACATCTGTTATGTTTTCCTAGCAAAAAATAGGATGCAGATACACAGTTTAGGCAGACAAATATTCCTTGCATTCCAGTGAGAGTTACTACCATTTTTTATGGCCTGAAATAGACTTCCTTTTGTTTTTTTTTCTCCTACAGATAGTGATCTTTTAAGCATGAAAAGAACACCTGAAGAAGTGTGTTTATGCATGCATGGAGAAGTTTTAGATTTGCTGTCCCATTTCCTTAAAGCTTCTGTGTGTTAATTAGAAATCGATTACTTTTGTTAGTTGGTATGTGCTTAACAAAAGCCTCTCTAGTTTGCATTTGTGTTACATGCAGTGGTGTGGACTGAGTGGTGTATTGCTTCATCTAGATGTACTGCAGACTTCAGCATGAAGTCTGCAGATATGATGCTTTGCTGCTTATTGGTAGGTGCTTTATACTGTTGGTTTTGTTTTTTTTTTCCTCAGACAGGAAAGCAGGATTTGTTTGCACCTCAAATCTGTCATTGTGAAGTTAAGAACTGGAGTGGGAAAAGTCTAGGGACAGCAAAGGGCTGTTTTTTCTGAGAGTTACTGTCCTAACTTCCCTAGTCACTTGGCTTGATGAGCACTAAGAAACCAGTTTTTTTCTGCCTGTTTGTATCCTTGTTCTTCGGTGAATGCTTATTTTCTCATGCTGAAGAGCAGTCTCTCATTTCAAGATAAGGGAGTGACAGAAAAGAAAACCAGAGGTTGTGATGTGTTGAACTTATCAATAATATTTTGATCTCCAGGGGTCCCTTGCAACCCCAATGATTCTGTGATTTTCTTTTGTTTATAGAATATTTTAAAGAAAATAATCAGACTCTGCTGACAGTCGTCTCCCGCTTCTTTCCTCTCTGTCTGTCCCTTGTCCACCTCCTCCTCCGCCTCCACTCCGCTCAGGGCTCTGCCTGAACAAAATACCCTTCCCTTGGCTGGGCTGCATTCCTCAGATATTTTTTTGCTTGTGAATTTGACTGCAGTTTTTGTTCACAATGCAGTAGTGAGGATGAGTGCCCCTGCAGCGCAGCGTGTATTGGGTTGCATGGGATAGCTGGGTGTCAGTGCTGGAGAGGATTTAGGGAAGAATATATGTCAGATACAAGGAAGAAGTTCTTTACTGTCAGGGTGGTGAGGCACTGGAGCGGGTTGCCCAGAGAAGTGGTAAATGCCCCATCCATGGCAGTGTTCAAGGCCAGGTTGGACAGAACCTTGGGCAACATGGTCTAGTGTGAGGTGTCCCTGCCCATGGCAGGGGGGTTGGAACTAGATAATCTTAGGGTCCTTTCCAACGCAAACCATTCTATGATTCCGTGATTCTAAGAAGTGGAGAAACTGTCTTTTCATATTGCCCGTGAGCACTTGCTTAACTCTGTGGTTTGCATAACTATAGAGGAGCCCTTTAGTTCCCATCCTGAACCCATTTCTATAACAGTGCTGCTTGCTCCTGTTGCGAAACAAAGTACTTACAGGAAATGCTAATTCAGGATTTGCTTTGCCTGCCCTGAGAAGGAGACATAAAGGATGCACACACATACCTAAAACTTTCTTCTGTTAACAGTGTGTTGATGTGGATTCCACAGTTATTTTCTCCATTTCCTCCTACATATACTATGCAGCGCTTCTTTTCAATGGTATTTCAATGTCATGCAAATCCAGTCTTCATAATAGTGGAGTTAATAATCAGTTCTGGAAAATATCTTTGAAAAAGATGAACAAATTCCACCTTCTGGTTTGGAAGGCAGAAGTAATGGGAGAAGTTGGTCAATTCCTGTATGTTCGCAGTAATGTCCTAGCTCATGTAAGTATGCAGAAGGGCTGAAATATTACACTGAGAAGGTGGGCACTATATTACCAATTTGAACACAGTTTGGTCTATGAAAACATGCAATGTAAAACTAAAATATTAATTAGCCTGGTACTACTTCAGTTTTAGCTTAGTATGAATTTTCTACCAGAGAGAAAAACATAAATCCCTAAGGAGACGGTCGTATCTTAATTAAAGAACTCTTTCAAACTTAGAGAAGAAAATGGTGATACTGGGCACATGCTCAGGTGAAATTTAACCTGCGCATCGTGGTAATCTGCTGTTGAAACATTATAAACAGTGAACAAGTAGCCGAAAGCAATCCTCTGTTAAGGAGTACTAGAATGACATACATAGAATGAAGTACAGGATAGGAACAGAGCTCCTCTACATACTGAGGGTTGTGCTATGTGGAATACTGAGTGATACAAGAAGTATTTTAGGTTCAGAGAAGGCATATAATACAATTCATCATAAGGGCAATTTGTGATATAAGCCTGTCGTGGTTCAAGCCCAGCCGGCAACTTGGAACCACGCAGCCGCTCGCTCACTCCCCCGCCTCTTCCTTCCTCCCCCCGCTCCCGGAGGGATGGGGAGGAGAATCGGAGGAATGTAACTCCCACGGGTTGAGATAACAGCACTCCAGTAACTAAGGTATAATACAAACCACTACTGCTACCAGTAATAATGATAAGAGGAATAACAAGGGAAAAGGACACAACCGCTCACCACCCGCCGACCGATACCCAGCCCGACCCGAGCAGCGATCTGCACCTTCCGGGTAACTCCCCCCAGTTTATATACTAGGCATGATGTGCTGTGGTATGGAATACCCCTTTGGCCAGTTTGGGTCAGGTGTCCTGTCTCTGCTTCCTCCTGGCTTCCCCTCCTCTCTGGCAAAGCATGAGACTGAGAAAGTCCTTGGTCGGAGTAAACATTACTTAGCAACAACTAAAACATCGGTGTTGTCAGCGTTGTTCCCAGACTAAAAGTCCAAAACACAGCACTGCACCAGCTACTAAGAAGGAGAAATAATGACTGCTGTAGCTGAACCCAGGACAAAGCCTTTTATTTTTGATGGGTAGCTCCATTTTTATCTTTTTTTCTTTGCTGTTTGTGCATACAGGGAAGTGTTTTGTTGTATATTAGCAAAAAGCAGTATTACAATGTAAACACCATTTGTATTATTCATACAATGATAAAAATCTCACATTTAGGATTACTGTGGCTTACTTGATCTACTTTATATGCTTTACATGATTTTTCCATTGTTGGAACTTGCTCCCTACACATTTTTTTGTAAAGCAGTGCTCTACATACAAGGGAAGGCTTATAGAGAGGCTTCACAGGCTAGGATTGTCTCTGTGTTAGCAGTCTGCATACCATAGGGTAACATGGAAAAAACTTAAAAGTGAAATTCATGAAGGAAGATAGAAGGAAAATAGGCAGTGGGGTGGGCATAGCAGTGGTTCATTACCTACGGTATCAGTGCCTTAAAATTTTGTTTCTGTCTTTTTTGTCTGCATGGCTTTTTCTTTATAAGGCAGAAGAGGTTCTAGGTTTCTCTACATAGTCTCAAATTTTGCTCTTAGCACTACTGTAGGAGTTTTCTTCTTTTTTCTTTTTTATCTTAGAAGATGACTGCACACTCCATTCAAAGGGGTTTTATAGGACAATGAACAATACCAGTGACCCTTCCCCTGCTGCCGTTCTGAAGAATAAAATCTCAGGAAGCTCTTCTCACATTAAAAAAGTCCCGAGACAGAGTAATGCTGTTCTTAGAAGGATACTAAATGAAATTGAAGGCATTTTATGTATTTTTCTTACAAGTTTAATTACAGTAACCAGAGTTACTAACACTCTCAGCTGTTGAGCCTTGCCTATTTAGTTTGAGGTTACCACTCCAAGGGCTGTACAAAGAGGTTATGTGAGCTTTCACTAATTTGCATTGTGCAAAATCAGTAGGTTTTGTTCATGCTGCGCTGGTGCCTGTTTAGATTAACCTTGCTGGCATTGCCTGAGCAGGTGGTGAGTTCTATAGTGAATCCTTTCACCAAGCGAGCTCTGAGGATAGTAAACTTCACCAGCAAGGGTTGTTCAGTTCTATTTTATACAATGAGCACTGCAATTTAGAACATGAATTTATATCCATGACTTAACTGACATTTGTGATATCAGACCCATATGCTATGGCCTCAGGGTGCACATGAGAAGTAGTTCAGGTTTGCATCTCATAAACTCTTAAGGCTGCTTTATCTTGCTGTGGAAATGTACAAAAAAATTAAAAAATTAAATACAAACAGTACAAGAGTGGATAATTAGAGTGGTGTTAGATATTCTTACAAATAATATTTGAACCCTGACAATTTTTTATGAGAAGGAACATGACAGCGGGGTGTATAAGAAGATTAGAAGGTGGAGGAGAACATTAATTGGCCAAGTTCAGTGATACACTTCTATACATGGAAATGTATGACATTGGGAAGGTGGAAGTATACTGACCTATTAGATGGGCTCATTCAGGTAAGAAATGCAGTATGGCATAGACTTTATTAATTTCAAGTCCATGCATATAATGTAAGGGGAAATCTTGCATTCATGGAAAGACAGAATTTGATTATGTCTCTGGTGGTGTTACATGTAGTGAACTGTGAAACAAGATTCATCTACCTGTGCCTTACAGACTTGTTGAAATGACTGTATGTGATTAAAGAAAGTACATGCATGCACATTTTAGGCATTATTATTTATTTGACATATAACCCAAGTGATTCCTCACAAATATGAACAGCTGAATGTAATTTCTGGGTGATAGAAATCACTCCATTCGAAACATCCCAGTTTTCCTCTTTCCAGTTTTTTATGGCAGAGCAAGCTAAGTCCTGTTGAGGACCCTTCTTCCCAATGCTGTCTTTTTTGGTTTTTTTTGTTTAACTTGAGGGTCTTCATAGGCACAGAAGGTGTTGAAAAAATTATGTTTGTTCTATTGTGTTTTCCTAAAGCACCCAGACGAGAAGGAATTGTGTGATGGAAAACAGTACTGCCCTTGTAAAGACTAGACTGTTGGGAGAATGATATAATAAACGTAATGGAAGTAGCATGCTGAAATAGTTGAGAATGGTGCAGCAGACATTTTAAAATACAGTTTTGAAAATTGTTGTTGCTAATTGAAATTTAAAAACAAGGCTTCAAGGAAGGGTGATCCCAGCCTTTATTGTGGCGTAGAATGCTAGAAAATTTGCGCCGTAAAGCTATGAAAAGTATTTGAGGCTGTGGTCCTAAATTGTGGTTAGTGTGCCAGGCAAATATGAAACAGATTGATGTGGACTAAAACAGTGCCTGTTGACAGTCAACAGGAAAGTGGGACAACAGCCAAATGAGGGTTCTTGGTTCACCTGAGCTTTATACCACCACTACCAGCCATTCATTAGACTGGTCAGCAGAGAGATGCTTGAAAATAGGTAATTTACTGCAGCTGGGCAAAGCAGGAGAATTATCTTGTTTTCTTTCCTGCTCTTAAAAGAAGTGTATTATCAAGACTGTCTGTGTAAAGGCACAACTATGGTTTTTAGATCAGCCTGGTGATTTTAGACTTGTTCAGTAATTTTGTATTTAATTTTAGCTCATGTAGAGGGTCACATTGGCAGCCATAGTGCATAGTCATGCAGAAACCCTGACCAGTGAAATCTGTTCTCTACATAGCTGGTGAGGTTTCTTTCTTTTTTTTTTTTTTTTTTTTTCCCTTCCCTTCAAAATACACATAGTATTTGGGTTTTTTTTTTGTTTTCTTGTAAAATAATTCATACATTTGTTTTTAAAAATACCAGGCTGTACAAAAAGCTTGTTCATACTTGTTTACCTCTACTGTTGTCTTGGAGTACTGCAAGCTGCAATGCTGATAGGAACAAAAAAATTTAGGTCAGAGTGTAGAAACTAAGTTTTGATTATTTTCGTAAATTTCTTTCATGTTTTGTGCTGATAATTCACAACTTTACATCAATTATAAATATTAATGATAATTTACCTTTTAAAAATGTCTCTTTAAAATTGCAGTTAGGATTTTGAATATTTTTAACAAGCATTTGGCCTAATATGATGCTTTTGCATAAAAAGGAGGTTACTGCTCTGTCTGTAAATCTGTGTTGTGATCAATCTTTTACAGGTGAATATTGCTCCTTCCATACATTCCAGTGGCGAATTCCCACAGCTTCTCCACCATGGTGCGAACATGGGGTCCTTGCCACATAATGAGTCATATTTGTTGGCTCAGCAGAATGGCAGCCCAGCTAATGTGCTAGAAGCATCGATGAGGTCCATTACTCCTCAGATTAATGGGAAGTCCTCCAGTGATGACTTTGAACAGCTGATCAGAAATATGTCTCAGGTAAGCATGTTGTCTGGTAACCACGAAATGCAGACCACTGATTATCTGGAAGATTAAAGTATATGTATGTTTATTTAAAAGCAGTTGAGTTATTAAGCAAAGCAGAACTCACTTGCCACATCAAAAAACAAAACAAAACTTTTAATTTGAGGAACAATTGGTAAATGAAGAAGCAGTTGGAAAGTAGCCTTAACATTGTCACTGCTGTGTTACTGTTCTTAGCTGGGCAGTGTGCCTCTCACAGATCAGCATGCCATTATCTTTCCTTGCTCATTGTAGGACTGCTGTTCTGTGCATGAGGGAGATGCTTTGTCAGAGGAAGCTCTTGTATGCATAACTAATGAAAGCTAGTTCTGTGACTTGCTTGGAAATAATGTGGAAAATTCCTTTTTGGCCTTCCTACCTGTTGTTCTGTAATCTTACTGCTTTCCTGTGGTAGGCAGAAATGGCATACAGGTTCCTTTAGTGGCTCTGAGAATGGCCAGGCATATATTCTAGCTTTTTGCTGATTAATCTGTAGTAGATCTAAATAATAGGGGAAGTCTTCTGTTGTTCACCCTGGAGAGCCTTTTGCACAGTCCTGCTTTTTCCCTTATTCTGGAATTCGGCCCTTTTTTCTAGTTCTGCTTGAGATTTGGCCTGTACTCTCTAAAATTTCATAGACATACATATCCTAGTTTAGTCACTACTAGGCCTAAACTGGGTGTATTTAGCTACTGTTTCCTGATTTCCTCTCACCAGTTGTTACATTTCTGTAGGATAGCAAGAAGTCGTAACTGAACTGAGTGTGTCTCAATTATTAGCTAGCATAGACCTGTCCAGCAGCAGCTGTCAAATTACAAACTAATTTCCAAGTTGTTTATCACATTCATTAATACTGCTTTTCAACATTTTTAACATTTGTACCTTTTTCTTACTTTACGGAACAGGGCCGTCTTGTTGAGACCATTGAGCTTACTAAACCTTTAAGTGGTGGTCTGGGCTTCAGTGTTGTGGGACTCAAGAGTGAAAACAGGGGTGAACTGGGAATATTTGTGCAAGAAATCCAGGAAGGCAGCGTGGCACATAGGTAAGATTACTACTGGAATATTTTACTGTACAAAGTGTTAACATGACACTACAATTTCTTTGTGTTATTGCTGTTGTTTTGTGGTACAAGGACATGTTTCTCTTATGCTCTTAAGGTATATATCATAGCAGATTTAATATTACTACTTACATCTCCAATTTATGTAACTTCGGAACAGGGCAATATATTATCTGTTCAGAGTTTCTGAGAACTACAGATGTAGTTCCTTTATGGTTTTTGTATAGGTTCTCATTTCCAAGAGGAAAAAAGGGGAAATTACTGTTCAGTGTTACGGGTTTTAAAGCTGAAATAAAAATTTTGCCATCCTTGAATGTACTGAGAAACAACTTGGTGTGAAAAGACAGGTTGTAACTCAAGGGATTGTTTGTTAGGTAGGGGTCCCACTCAGCAGTTGTGAAACCCAGCTTTTAAGCCAAGCAAGTCCTGACCTAAAGTTGTTGGACTCTTAAAAAGAGATATTCAGTTTATGTTAACCAGAAAGTCAGCAATAATAATAACTTGCAGCAAGTATACTGTAGATGTTAATCCTGATTCCACAAGTAGTGTTCAGAGAAACGGATTTCTGTTGTAAGAACAGCCCAAAGGAGCAAACAAATTCAGTGGTGAGTGGTGGCAGGAGCACTGATTCACTGCAGTGTGTGTGGATTTGCTGATCAGGATCTTGACCAGACCTGCTTTGTAGTATACTCCACGTTCGTCGGGGCAGCTGAGTGATCTCAGCACTATTTCTCACTGTGCTGTAGGGAGAAAATTTCTGCTTATTTGTGGTCTGAACACTTCCTTTTAGGAGAGGGCAGAACATGGTCTACAGAATTAATTCAGTTATGAAAAGTAGCATGCTGTATGTCATTACAGTATTTTTTAACCTGCCTGAATTCCACTTTTCTTATTCTGTGGAGCTGAGACCTATCTTTAGTGCCTGATTCACTGGCAAGAAGAGAAATATTCAACAACTGTTAACAGAGCTCATAAATCAGAAAGGCCCTGGCAGAAATAAGCCTTTGAGAGCGCTCTGAAAAACAGTTCAAATTCACAAGAGAAATATTACAGACTGAAGCTAAGCAGTGTTTTTCGTGAAAGCTGTTCGTACGTTGGCTTCTACGCTGTAGGTGCTCACAAAAACTGGCATAATAGGGATCCTTGGTTTTGTTGCTGCCCTTTGTTTTCAAAGCATTGCCACTTTCGGATGTTGAAGACAACAGTTTTTGTTGGTTCATTGCAAAAGCAGTAGAAGCCATGGAGGAAACAGAGGGTAACTCTTCTGTTCAGGCTTTATACACTTCCTTTGAAGTAGGTCTGGGGAAGGGCTCAGTATGTAATTTTACAGTAGTGCTTCCTTTGTCAGAAAGTGATGAGATTTTTTTGAATTTGTTCAGGGCTTCCCTCCTCCCCACCTTTAAAAGGGATCTTTTTTTATCATTTTCTTTCCGTTCCTCTCTCTGCCTCCCCTTTTTTTTCCCCTTTCTCACCCCCCCCC
>NW_009937821.1:19156-33621 GCF_000696875.1 Nestor notabilis
CCCGTTTTTGTGCAAAACAAAATTTGTTTCCATAACATCTTGATGAAAGTGTGTTCCACTCCGGGGTTTGATGAATATTCAGAATGGGTACACTGAACAAAGTGGAGCACTTGGTCTGTTAAGCAAGAGGCTCAAAGACAAGAATAAACATAAGTTCCCAGGCTATGGTTGGGAGCAACTAAGATCTAATATGCTTAGTCTCACATGGGGGTATAGGAAGAAGAAAGCTAGCTAGGGGGTAGTAGCCAGGGGAGAGTGGCAGAGGGATTAGCTTCAAAGGAAGCGATCACCAGGGTGCTGCATCAGCTCCTATCAGCAAACCTGGAGGGAGAGATTAAAAAGTGGGGGGAATAGAGACCAGGTTATTAAAAATACTGGAAAATTGTCAAAATATTGTCATTTCTGTGGCAACACTTCTTTGGTTTTTCTTGTTTATTTTGTCATACCCCTTCACTGTTTACACATACGTGACAGAGATGGAAAGCTGAAGGAAGCAGATCAAATCCTTGCTATTAACGGACAAGCCCTTGATCAGACAATTACACATCAACAGGCTATCAGCATTTTACAGAAAGCAAAAGATAATGTCCAGCTAGTTGTGGCCAGGGGCACTTTCCCTCAGCTCATCAGTCCTGTAGTTTCCCGGTCTCCATCTGCTGCTAGCACAGTTTCTGCCCATTCCAACCCGGTGAGTATACCCCAAATGTCTGTGTATTCAGTTCTGGACATGTATGTGCTTACTGCATCTACTGTTTTAGATATTTTTGTAATTTGTATGTACATTTCCTTCACAGTTCTTGAGGGTTGTACCTTTTCCCATGCAAAGAGTAGAAAATACTCAAGCTTACTGGGGGAGAATCTTGATCTTGTATGTATTTCTTCTTCCCATCTGTCAAATTCTCTCTGTCCACCAATGCAAACGCAGCATGTTTATGTTACTTTAGGAAGCTTTATTTTAAGGTAGCCGTAAACAGGATCTTTTTTCTCTTTGCCCCCTGCTTCGGCAAATGGAAGTATTTGAGGCATTGCAGTCTGATCTGCACCACAAGCCTGATGCATGCTTCTGTGTTTCTCTGTTGTCCGTTAGCAGTGGGGTCAAGTAAAACAACAAGAGAGAGTCATCGGAATGCCATGTATAGAGGCATACTTTAGGACTACCAGAAAACAGCTCTGCTACATTTTCTTTTTAGTTTTTTTTTGAAAACTTTTTCACATCTATGTTTAGAGAAATATGATGATATTAACTCTATTCTCTCATTTAGTGGCTTGTCCTGGGATGAAATGGCTTATCTTTTGTTTCTGTAGGTTTCACTGTTCAGTCACCTGTGGCCCTTCTTTAAGGAACCTGATAATAAGTATATGGAGCAACCAGTCTGCAAAAAGCAGCTGTTTATTTTAGTGTTTATTTTAATCATTAGCATAAAACCTTAAGTGAAGAAATTTCAGAATCATTCTTGTTTGTGCAGGAATAAAGATGATTGATCTAACTTCCTGTCAGCACACAGGAGAGGCCTGCTGTCTTCCAGTATGGCTGTGACACACTTTTTTCTGTATGTGGTTGCCTCCGTATTCTCCAAACAACTTCCCTTGCTTTAAGAACATGCCCTTCAAACCTGCCACAGCTCCTAATTATTCCAAAATAATGACTTGAAAATAAGATCCAACCTGGTGGAGCAGCAGCTGTGGTTTTAAATTTCAGTTGAACTTACTGCGTGGTTTGCTCTTCAGGAGAAGCAATACCAGGAGCTTCCAGTTGTCCATTCAGTACCATCCCATACAAGCAAGCAAGCAAGCATTTATTTTTCTTTCAGAGCAGTTTCACTCTTATCAGAACATGAAGCCTGCCATCAGAGCTACTTCATGATGTCTTTTGGCATCATGAAGTGGATCTTTGTTCTCTGCACTGGGGCAATTCTGCTAATGCCTGCCTTGCAATATCTGGTGCTGCTTTCAGCCTTACCCTGTGAACTGGTTTTTTGTTTTCTCCTGTCCTTTGTTATAATGGCTGATGTGAACATTCTCCTGTCCTTTGTTATAATGGCTGATGTGAACATGCTCTTGTCTGAAGATTTGAATTTCCAGTCCTGTGAGATTTCCTAGAAGCAGTATTTTTCTCACTGAGTGCAATGAGACATGGAGATAGACAGCCCTGAATTGCTAGCTTAAATTCATTCAGCAAGTTCTTGAAAGACTTGACCCACAACTCAGCTCTGGTTTGTTCCAGAGAAATTACAGCTGTCATGGAATGAGCAATGTTTTGCTTAAATATTATATAATCTTATACCTATATAGTAATTGTTAGAAAAGTCCCACATTTCCACCTTCCTCCTATCTTCCTGTATTCAAAAACATATCCAAGAACTAAGAGAAGATACTTTGCAAGTTTTAATATGTATAGTAACAGTTGGACTCGATGATCTTAAAGGTCTTTTCCAACTGGAACAATTCTGTGATGCTAAGAATTTGGTCATTTGCATTATATTTATTACTTTCAGGTTCACTGGCAGCATGTGGAGACCATTGAGTTGGTGAATGATGGCTCAGGTCTGGGATTTGGGATAGTGGGAGGAAAGTCAACTGGAGTCATTGTTAAAACCATCCTCCCAGGAGGAGTGGCTGATCAGGTAAATTCAACCTACCCTTCTGCTTACTGTTCAGTAAGGTGTGAAATTACTCTTTACTTTTATAATCATGGTAAATAGTGGTAGCTATTTTCCTCATCAGTGTAAAAGAGAGAGCAAGTGGTGAAATTTATCCTCAGGAAATGTGTTTAGTGCAGGGGATCTGTGCATTTTGAATGTAAAGATGGATTAGGCTCCAGATAACATTTTCAAACCTGTTACATTATACGTGTTTGGTGTGGATGTGTTCAGGCTCCTAGTTTATTAATGTACTGGTTGTGAGCCGTGGGTGGGGGGACACCAAACACTTACTTGCTCTTCCCTGACACCTAAGAAGAGCATCTGCTTCTCTCCGCTGGGCTTACTGATACTTGGAACAGGCACGTGGCATCATGAGTCTTCTTCAGGGCATGGGCTGTGCTTCTGCCTGAATGGTTCATGCAAATTGAATTTGGTGATCACAGCTCATTTCAAGCATGTCACAAGTATCTAGAGCTGCCATAATGATGGTTGAGGATTGAATAGGCCCAGGGACTGTTTAGTCTTTCAACCACAGAAGTGGTGGCCTGCTTACAAGGCCTGGAGATGCATGGTTAAGATTTACTGCTGCACTGTTTCGTTGAGCAGGTAGATTGGTTCCTTTAACAGATCTGTCACCTTAATACTTTTCATATCGGCTGAATTAACGTGAAGTTTTTTTATGGGTTAGGGTTAAATCATTAGAAGAGTAAACCAGTGTAAAGCAATGCAAATAACTGGATCACAGTAAGGAAGAAATGTTTTTTATTTTGAAGTTATGGTTAATCCTGAAGGCCAGTTTTTAAATAGAAGTGCAAAGCTGTATTTATGTTTGTATGCTGTCTTTTAGAAGTGTGTTTGGAAATGAAACCTGAAGTTCTATAATCTACGTGCACTTGTTAAATAGCAATAGGTAGTAATCATAGAATCATAGAATAGTTAGAGTTGGAAAGGACCTTAAGATCATCTAGTTCCACCCCCCCTGCCACGAGCAGGGACACCACACACTAAACCTTGTCGCCCAAGGCTCTGTCCAGCCTGGCCTTGAACACCTCCAGGGTTGGAGCATTCACAACTTCCTTGGGCAACCTATTCCAGTGCCTCACCACCCTCACTGTGAAGAACTTCTTCCTTATATCTAACCTAAAGTTACCCTGTTTAAGTTTAAACCCATTACCCCTTGTCCTACCACTAGAGTCCCTGGTGAAGAGTCCCTCCCCAGCATCCTTGTAGGCCCCCTTGAGATACTGGAAGGCTGCTATGAGGTCTCCACGCAGCCTTCTCTTTTGGAGGCTGAACAGCCCCAACTTTCTCAGCCTGTCTTCATACGGGAGGTGCTCCAGTCCTCTTATCATCCTCGTGGCCCTCCTCTGGACTTGCTCCAACAGCTCCATGTCCTTTTTATGTTGAGGACACCAGAACTGGACACAATACTCCAAGTGAGGTGTCACAAGAGCAGAGTAGAGGGGCAGGATCACCTCCTTTGACCTGCTGGTCATGCTTCTTTTGATACAGCCCAGGATATGGTTGGCTTTCTGGGCTGCAAGCGCACACTGCCTGCTCATGTCAAGTTTCTCATCGATCACCACCCCCATAACTATATGCATTTATTTTTTTTCCTGTGCTTACGTGACTGCTTGAAAAGGATGTCCTTGATATGTCTGGGGAAATTTCTTGTAAAATTAGTGTGTTGTTAGGCAACTTACTTTCTTTCTCCATGTTACCAGGATATTAACTTTGCATACCCAAAAAGTCACCTGGTTCATAGATCTTGAAAGTGACTGAAGCTAGCTTTTCTAGTTGAATGATATGTGGGAGACATGGCAGGACATTAATGATGAAAAAAAAAATGTATTATTCTTCCTCCAGCATGGGAGATTGTGTAGCGGAGACCACATCTTGAAAATCGGTGATACGGACTTAGCTGGAATGAGCAGTGAGCAGGTGGCACAAGTTCTGAGGCAGTGTGGAAATCGAGTGAAACTGGTAATTGCAAGGGGTCCTATTGAGGAGCCATCTCCACCAGCAGTCCCTCCAGGTACACCAGTACCAATCTCCACACCTGAGAAGCAGGTAAGCAGCAGTGAATATACTTAACTCATGGAAAACTTTTATCTCAAACTTCCTTTTCTTTTAACTGCTATTGGAATGCTTTCTCGATTATGTTCTCAAAAGCCAGGATTTTCTTTACTACTAGTGTTCTCAGCTGACAGTCTGGAAGCATTTAAATGTCATGAGTCCACAGTGTAAGGAACTATACGCTTGAAGTCTTTTGGGATCAAGGCTTAGGACTTCCATAAGTATGACTGGAATAATGTCTCATTCTGGGTTGCTTGTGATAGTGCAGTATGACATTGGGAACAACTGAAGCCATACAGTCCTTTCTTCAGACAGTACAACCTTGCTTTTTAGCATTGCTCTGTCTGCCTGTCCTTTTTCTCTACGGGAATATTTCTTATTTCCATATCATTGCAGCTATCTGTGAGACAGTTCCTCCCTGTGCCAGTAAACCCACAGATGTTGCTTCTTTCCTACATCACCTAGCATTGCTCGTTTGCTTGACATCTTCCAAAAAGAAAAATCCAGCCAGCTGCTACTCTTACTCCCCCACTGATGATTGTGCTCTGTGTGCTGTTACTCTCCTACAACTGTCAGCCACTTAAAAAATGCTGTAAATATTACCATGTTCTGTCAGCTCAAAACCTCTACAAAATAGGTCATTTGCACATTAGCAGCAGAGCCTGGTTTCGTGGGAGCCAGGAACAGTAGCCTTTTGTCACATATAGTTATGACCAGATACATTTGAATGTGAATATGCAAAATGAATAAGAGAAGAAAAGGGTGGTTGTTTTTGAGTCTACAACTAGATAGAATTTACACCTTACAAAGAATTTTTTGTTTTACTTTTTTATGTTGTTTTTTTCTAGACATTTTCTTTACAGTTACAATTTACATTTCAGATAGGTCACTTTGAAAGAAAAAGAAGCCTTAACATGTTTTACATGATTACCATTATTTTTCTTATGTCAATTGTAGTAGTATCTGTGGGAAACAAACACATACTCGATCCCTCTTCTGTGGCTGAAAGGCAAAGAAAATTAATCCTAACATGGAGTCCTCTGAGCATTTAAGAGGATAGACAGACTTCTGTGTCTCTCGGCACTCAGAGGCATGAAAAGATGGCTATATTTTAGATAAAGGGATCAATATTGAGCTCAAATATTATTAATCTGAAAAGTAGCACTCTCAAAAGAGAAGCTGAATTTGGTACTTTCATCGGTGTAAATTTCTTCATTATTTGCCTTTCTGAGGTTATATGAGACAGTGTTGAAGGCTGTATCTGCAAGATTTGTAAGATTTCTTTTACTGAAAAAATAGTTCAAAGCTACCAAGTAGCAAAATTTGACTGTTTTCCCACCTTCCTTTCCATTTTCCATCCTTTTAAATTCTTTGTTCCTGGTACATCTCTACTGGCTGGAGGCGGGCTATTTTTAGTTTCTGCCTGCACAAAGTCTTGTTCTTGGAGGGAACAAGATGCTGCTGCAAGCCTCATTAATGCGGGTCTGGAATGAAGACAATGTTAGAAATAACTTGGTTTGTTAATTTCTTCCTGGCAAATGCAGGATGGGTGAAGACTTCATAGTGCTCCTAAAGCTATTATTGAGAGCAGAATGGCTTTCCAAAAGGGGTGCTTGTCATCATTTCCGCTGTAGATGTCTTATAATATAAAAATTAATGAGGTTACAGAAATCGGAGCAGATTTCTAGTGACATTACCTGTGGCAAATATAATCCTGTATTACCAGGCAGAGAGGCAGTTAAAGCAGTAGAAATTTATTTTTCTTATGTCCAACTGTTGGTTTGGGTGGAGTTGTTCAGATAAAGAAGTGGATAAACAGTCCTACTGTTTTGAAAGGTAGCATTGTAGCTCTCCTGAAGTACTTTTTTTTTCTTTTTTTTTTTTTTTTTTTTTTGGCACATGTACGCTCATCTAGTCAAACTGTGTTTAGTTAGTATCTGGCTGGTTGCTGTATTGGCATTTAAAAAAATACTAGCTGCTATTTTGTCATGGAGAAGAGACAGAATAAAACAGGAGTAGAGCAGGATCTAGTTAGACTTATACTGTATTTATGAATCACTATTTTAAGTATGTGCTTGAATATTGATGTTCATATATATACAACGAAATTCAAGCCTTTTATATGTGGTCATATAATCATACATATCAGCTATGGAAGTGGCTAGTTAACTGTTTCAGACAACTAAGAGATGAAAATTTTCTTAAAAAAACTATTTTAAAGTTGAAATTAAGTTTTGAGAGTTGATTTTTATTGTACTACAAAAGCAGTATTGTAGAAATGGGATTTTATTATGTGTTGTGCTTTCATTAACAATAAATAAAGGAATTCGTTACCCTCAAATTCTTAGTTATTGAAATTCAGAGGATTTTAGTAGATACTAGTGGAGATTGTAATTATTTAACTAGCTGGAGGTATAATTGCTACTTTCTAAACCAGAATATTTAAGTCTTTCAAAACCAAACATAATTGCCTCACTGGTAATAGCTTTTATTATGTTTTTAACTTGGCATGTGTAGGAAAAGATAGCTGTAGTTACTGAATTGGAATTTTAACAAATAGTATGCAAAATACAATTTTGATCTTTTTTTCTTTTTTTTAATAACACATCAGTCTAAAGCTGGTTTTGAGGAGGTCCCAGAAGGGCAGCAAGCTACATATTCTAATGTTTAAGCATGGTTTATGTAATTTACTATAAAAGAGATTAATTGTTACATTTGTATGAATTTCACCACTTGTCTTAATCATCAAATAATGATTATGTAGGTTAGAGGGTAGTATCCCAGGGTAGCAAGGTGGGGAGTGCCTGACCTGCATTGCCTTACTGTGAGGAACGTTACCTATGTTTAGTTTCTCTGCTGAACACCAAATAAGAGCAGAATCAAAGCTGGTGCTTTCTCTTTTACTTTTGTGTCTAATTTACATGCAAATGACATCAAAGAATGTGGTGATCTTTAAAGAAGAAAAAAGCTTCTTTTCTAATCACTCTTTTCTTATTAGGCAGATGCTTCTGTTGATAGTTGTGAAGATGAGGAGAAATTCACTGTTGAACTCACTAAAAACAACCAGGGATTAGGAATAACTATTGCTGGTTACATTGGAGACAAAACGTCAGGTAATGATCGATTCCTGCTCTTTACTGTACAATCTGCTGCATACTGTGGTGTATGTGCATCAAAGACGTAATTTTAGTTTTGTTATAGCACCTCCAAAAAGAGCTTTGCCATCTAATATCTTTTTAAGGTTTTTAAAGAATGAGAATTATTTTCCTTTTGTGAGAAGGACATTCAGTTTAGAAGCAATCAGTTTTATTATAATGTCCCGCCTCAGCATTTTTTAATCAGTTTTTATATTCATTCTTGGCTAAACCTTGTGTTTATGTGTTTTTGCAGAACAATTGTAAAATAAATAGAGCCATTTTCATTCAAACTAGCTGGGCTTTTTAAATTACATTTTCATTTTTAAAAGGCTCTTACAGGATAATGCATTAGTATTGCAAGTAGTTTTAGGAGCCATTGTTATTTTTTAAACAATGTAGTACTGCTGGCAGATCAAGAATTTCTTAGTGACTTATGGATAAAATAAATGCTCGTTGACCTCTGGGTTGTCGCTGCTAATAAATAAGTTTATTTAAATAAATAAATGCAACAGTGTTTGTGTACAGTTGTGTATTTTTACTTCATGATTGCCACTACATTTTCCAGAAAAATGATCCAGAGCTCTGGTAGGCCGCCCTGTGGGGGATTTGGCAAATGCAATACTGCAGGGGGGGCACAGTTGTCAAATGTCTTGTAAAATCTCTCAAGAGATGTTGGTCTGACTTATGCCCATGTATATATTGTTAGAAAAATATATGGATAGATATATCCCCTATTACAAGCAGTTTATAGGCATAGGTTATTGGCTTTGAGATGCAGGACCAGATTTTAACAATCTATTCCATAGGACAGGATGGTCACAGTTCGTGTAAGTCAGCTCTTCAGCAGCATCCAGTTGAATCTTTAAACAGCATGTTAAACATGTGGTTGATCTGATAGCATGTTTTAATTGGTTTAGTGATGGAGTATCACCAGTATCTGATTTTAAATTATTGTGCTACGTGTAAGTGCATTAGAAAACATTCTTGCCTCTCATTCTTTCATGTCAGTTAATTTTATGACTTAATAAAACCCGGGAAAATAATAGTTTAAGAAAAAAACAGAAAAGAATTGTCAATTTTGTGACTTAAATATGTTTGTAGTCTTACTCTTCCTAAGCTGAATATGGTTGTTAGAGGAAAACAGATTTAGCTCTCTTTTGTGCTCACTTTTATCATATTGAAGCAATTAAATAGTTATTTTCTGCATTTGGTTATCCAGTCATGCATTTTCTTAAGCAGTTATTAAGTACATAAAAAATACAAAATTTACCTGGTTAATATACTCAGACTAAATTTTCTGTCCTGCAGTTTTAAATCTGACTGAGTTAGATATATATTTTATGTTGATGTTGATTTCAACATTTAGATTAAAATAAGTAAGAATATTTTTTCTTTTGCATAAAGAATTGGGAATTTGGCATTTTAAGATTTTGAACGAAATCTGGTCCAATACAAGATGAATCAGGCTCATCCTTTTGGAAAATAATAATGTATATGTTTTACTTACTAAAATAACCATCTTGCTGATTCTTTCCTTATCTTACCTGGAGATTGTGCTTTCTTTCTTTTTCTCCTTTTGGATAGTGGCATTAGTTGGAGGTTGATGCATTATTTAAATTGTTTCTTAACAAATTAATTAGTTTAATTTTCTGTGTTTCTTCATCCCAGAACCTTCTGGTATCTTTGTGAAAAGCATTACAAAAGGCAGTGCTGTTGAGCATGATGGCAGAATCCATGTGGGAGATCAAATTATAGTTGTAAGTAAACACAAAAAGAAATGAGATCAGTTCTCTGTAAAATTCTACTTCTTTAAGTTGTAAAAAAAAGCTTATATAGTACTTGTTTAAAACAGGTAGGATTGGTGTTGGAATGATGAGTCCTTTTTTTGACTACTTGATCACATGCTACCTGTGTGAAACACATGTTTCTTAAAAAAAATCTGAATTGTATATGTGCATCTTGTCAGTAAGAGCTTTGTGACTGCCTAATAAAGGCAGAGTTTCAAAGTTTAGTTCAAATTAAGCAATTGTTTTCAAAATTAATTTTTAAAGTATGTCATTAAAGTTTTAGAGAAATATTTTCAGAGAAAGAAGAGAATATTTTCATGCATAAAATGTTAGTTGTGTGGTGAAAATCAGGTCATGAATGCAGGAACTACATTTTCGTGGCTGTCATAGATCTGTCCTTGGATTTATGCAAAGGCAGCACTAAGAACAACTTACAGTCTGTCTGCAAGTACAAATGTGCCTGCATTTTTGTATGTGAAAGTACATACGGCTTTTATAAGGATTTAAATTCTGAATACAAATGGCTAAAACTGTGTGTTCCAAATTTTGATTTTGTCTTCCTACTGCAGATGCAGGAGAAAAAGCTTTGAGTGACCTCAGACAAAAGAATATAAAATACTTTTAAAATATGGCTTGCTTAAATGTGGAGGAAAAATTAAATAACCCCATTTTTAATTACTTAATATTTAGAAGAGCACCAGAGTTGGGAGAAGTTCAGAGAAGGGTAACAAAATGATTAGGGGTCCAAAGGAAGTCATTCTTCATGCAGGAGAAATTAAAGTAGTGGAATATGTGTGCTTTATAGATATGCTGAAACAACTACAGAAGTCAAGAAATGTATTAGAAGTATTTCAGAAATTAAAGGCACTGGGGTGATGGGGGTGGGTGAGACAGAGAAAGGATAGTTTGCATGGAGAAGGAGAAAAAAAGTGGTGTTTATTAGGGATAACGGCATGAAATGCCAAAGTCTTGAGTTTCAGGGAAAAAAAAATAAATTGGAGATAATGTGGTAGCTTCAGACAGAAGAGGCTAAAATCTTGTCTTTAAAGTATTAAAATTATGGACCAGAGATTACAGAGATTACGTTGGGTTGGTTGGGGCAGTGTTTCATTAGGAAATTGGACTTCACAGTGTGCAGGTTTCACCATGTCTGAGATTACTTGGCCTCAGAATGGCTGTGCTCTCCCCTTTTTCCTGCCACACGCAGTAGGTGGATGTGTCTTCCCTCACTCTCCCCTCCCCAGCAATCCCAGCCATGTGTGTGTTGGTTTATGCACCCAGTATTTTCTCCTTGGAGGTGGGGATGGCTGAAGTGGTCAAGCAGGCAGGCTGCACGATATGCCCTGCACAGTATGTGCTGCATCCTCTCCCACTTCCCAGTGTCTGGCCCCACTGTGGTGAGTGCCTAAAGGACTTCTCCCCACTTTGCTGTGGTACTAGTTGTTACCTAGCTGTGCGGTAGTCAAGTGAAAGTGCTTACTGTATCCAATGTTTTAAGTCATCCAGGTTTTTGTTCTTGTCCCTCTGCTTGCTTTGTGCTCAGGCTAACAGATGCTGAGAGCTCGCCATATTATTTTCCTCTGGGCATGATTGGTTTTGGTTTTTTTCCCCCGGGTCATGTTGTGGGCTGAAAAGCTGCTTAATCCTGCAGGTGGATGGAACAAATCTTCAGGGTTTTACTAACCAGCAAGCAGTTGACGTTTTGCGGCACACGGGACAAACGGTTCGACTCACTTTGATCAGAAGAGGGCTTAAGCAGGAAAATCATATTCAGCCCCAGGAGGACTTCAGTGCTGCTGTTGAAAAGGACTTACTGTTCCAAACAATGGATAGTAGCACAGCCAAAGGTAATTAAAATTGGCTTTGCTTTAAAGTCGTCTTGAAACACTTCTCAATTGCAAACTAGGAATGAAATGGTCCAGATTCATTCTGGATCACTGTTACTGATGGCGGAGCTGTTGTATGTGAGGGGAGAATTTGGTCTACTATAGTTTCATTAATCTTTTGGACACAGTGGTATTATTTGGTACATTGTCAAAGTGAGCACTGAAATCTCTGCACTGCATTGCATTTCTGGCTGAATTGCTTCAAGACTTTGATCCTGCAAATCTTCAAATGGTAAGAAGGCAATGGGTGTTTTATTTGTGCTCAAGGGTGAGAGTTGTATTCAAGAGCAAGCAAAGGGATACCTTCCACAATGAGCAAAACCAAGTCTGAGTTCCTTTCGCTGTTGTGTCAGTGTCACAAGCTCAAGGTATGAGAGGAATGACCTGTGTCTAGAGGTTGTTAATAATCTGATACAGCATTAGCTATTTTATATGTACGAAGTTCAGAAGAAAATGACCAATATTAATTTGCCACCTCTGAGATTAGTGAAGCCTAATTTTAAACTGTGCACATCTTGAAGTGTATGTGCCAGACCTTTAAAGTCAGTGTTTGAACAGAATATCTGCACAGAGGCTGGATGCACAGATTTTTTTCAGCTACTTGTGTTATATATAGGTTGATGTCAGCAGAAATATATGACAATTTGTAGACTGAGGCATAATCCCTATTTTGCACAAGATTTTAAAAGACCCAGTCCCACCGTTAGCAAAAAATTACAGAAATTACAGAGGAAATGCTCAGAAAGTGCTGTTTCTCCAGCCTAGAGGTGTTCAAGACAGCTGACAGCCAGCAATATACCTAACAGAACAGACTGCGGTAGGAGAGGCGTTCTACAAGTGAAAAGTCTGTCAGCTATATGTATGTCCAAGTCTGTAGTATTTTAATTTTTCAGTGTCAGCTTCCCCAGTTGCACAAAGAAAAGAAGGGGCAGGGGGAAAGGTAATACTGGAGTGCTAAAGAACGTTATATTTCTGTGTTTTCCTGTACTTGCCTTATAATCATAGAGATGCAGCTACTGATAGTTGCACTTTCTTTCTTGCTTCATTGAAAAATCCACCAGAGAAGGCAAAGCATTAACAGAAGACAAAATGTCTTTAAAATGTGGCATTTTTTTCTGGGCCCCTCATGCCAGATTCCATTTACCACATATGATGCTCTGAAATACAGTGGGAGAGTCAGTGCCCTGAGGCATGCCTGTGAGCTTGATTAATATTATAACACATAAAATAACTGAAAAGATTTCTTCCTTTTTTTCCAGGTAACAGTGAAACAGAACTGGGAACACCATCCCTGCCATGCAGTGCTAGTACAGTAAATACTGGAGAGGACGTGCAACAACAGGAAACAGGTTCTCAACGTTATAATATTTTTTCTGTGAAGATGCATGTGAGTGTTTTGTGTGCCTTACCATCTTATTTGTGCTGTGTAGGTGAGGTACATCTAGATAGTGAAAGTAATTGTACACGTGTGTGCATACATTAGTGCCGTAAGATCATTGACTACTGTATGTGTCAAAAATGTCAAAAGAAGCAGTCTGCTTTTGCTACATGTTCAGCCCCCTTTATAGTCCAGTTTTGAACTTCTACTCTTTTTAGTCTAGTTGTGTATTAACCTTTTTCCCTCCTCATTCCGCAACATGCCTTATCTTTCCAACTGCCTGCAGCTGCCCATCTCAGTTCCAGGACTCATGTCTCTTCTGATAAATCTTCCTTTTCACAGATTCCTTAGTTTGCATGCATTTGGAGTCATAGAATAATAGGATGGTTAGAGTTGTAAGGGACCTTAAAGATCATCTGGTTCCAACTCCCCTGGACAGGCCAGGACACCTTCCACTAGATGAGGTTGCTCAAAGCCCAGTCCAGCCTGAACTTGAATGCTGCCAGGGATGGGGCATCCACAGCTTCTCTGAGCAACCTGTGCCAGCGCCTCACCACCCTCGTAGTAAAGAATTTATTTCTAATGTCTAATCTAGATGTATCCTCTTCCTGTTCAAAGCCATTCCCCATTGTCCTGTCACTACATACCGTCGTAAAAAGCACCTCTCCAGATTTCTTGTCAGCTCTTTTTGGTACTGGAAGGCTGCTATGAGGTCTCTCCTGAGCCTTCTCTTCTCCATGGTGAACGAGCCCAACTCCCTCAACCTGTCATATGTAACGTCCTGTTAAATGTGCTGTGTTTGCTAGATGTTGTATCTAAATACAGCTTTTTATTGTTCCCTGCCCTAGAATCTAAACACTGTGAATGAGGGGAAAATGAGCAGGAGGAAAGTATTTCTCTGTTTTTTTCAGCCTGCAGATAAACTTTCAATCAAGTTAAGTGTTGCGGCAGCTTGCTGGCTAGCCTGTCCTTGTATTTTTCACAGCATCATTACTTTTCTCCCCCATTTGCCTTCGAATTTTCTTGCTGCTCTTTAGGTATTAGAATTATTTCTCATTGTTTATGTGCAAGTATGTGAATCTATCAAAAAAAAAAAAAAAGCAAGCTAGGACTTGCATTCTCTCACTGCCCTCTAGGCCCTACAGTTTCAAAAAAATCTTTTACAGTTGTGCTTATAGTTTTGAAAATACAGAACCTCCAGATTTTTTTTGAAAACTTTCCTTGAATACTCTGCAAAATGCAGAGTCTTCCAAAAGGATCAGTATGCAGTATCCCATATGTAAGTATTTCACCCATTCCTCC
Source organism: Nestor notabilis (assembly GCF_000696875.1). Taxonomy (NCBI): domain Eukaryota; kingdom Metazoa; phylum Chordata; class Aves; order Psittaciformes; family Psittacidae; genus Nestor; species Nestor notabilis. The sequence continues at coordinate 33,365 of NW_009937821.1, forward strand.
GTATCAGTCTGATCAGCCTGCATACAGCCTGGCTTACCAGATGCCTGGGGCACACATGTAACTTCTTCATGTGCTTTGCGCCCATTATCTTGTAAAGTTGAATTAAATTCACTAAACATTGAGGCTAGTTTAAATACATGTCCTTTCTTCCCAGCTGGGCATGCTTTTGACTGAACTTCATGTCTTTCAAAATAGTTCTGGGATCTAATGCTATTTTGCAAGTTTTTCCTGGTGTCGTGGTTCAAACCCAGCCGGCA
>NW_009937822.1:0-40549 GCF_000696875.1 Nestor notabilis
AGAGTGGCGATGTCCCGAGGAGTTTTCCCGGAGCAGCCCGGGAATGGGCCCGGGAGGGACGGAGATGCTGAGGCGGTGCGGGGCCCTCCGGAGCGGGGCTGGACCCGACCGATGCGCGCTGCAGACGAAGCCGCAGCCTGCCGTTCCTCCCGCCCTAGTAATGCTGCGAAAGGACCCCAAAACTAGGCTTTGAATCCACATTAAGTCACTGACCCTATTTTAACAATCTCACGCTGCGGTCTCACGGACCCAGGAGCTCTCCCGGTTACACAGAAAAAGAGAATGTTTAGATGTCTGATAACACACTTTCGGATCCGCATACTGGGTACCTGTTCTAGGAAGTCTTGGCTTTAGATCTAACAGGATTTAGCTTGTGCTGCATGCCATTTAGAGGACTACTGTTTGTTAAGCACTTTTGAATCACTTAGCATTATCTAAATCAGACTAGGCAATTAGAAAGAAATGAGTAAACATTATTATTTTGTTTGTTACCTTCAGATTTTGCCACTTTCCTTTCCAGGAACACTTGAAAGGACACTTTCTGCATTGTTCTTGGGTGTAATTTTAATCCTAGCAATCTTGGAGCATCTGATTGGGTTTAGATTTTGGAAACTTGTTGGTGGGGGATGGGAGAACTCCAACTTTGTCTGTCAAAGGTTTATTAATACAGTGAGGCAGTAATAAACTTGCCAAAGAAACAGGTGTGTGTCAAGCACCCCAGTGCAATCAGAAGAGGAGCAAATTTCTGCAAATTTTGTTGGTTTAGTCTGCATTTTTGCCCCTTATTTCCAGGTTCTTCAAGAGCATCTACATGCACCTGCCAGCTTCCCTACATGTGGTGCCCCAGCATGCCTTGTGCTGGTGATGCCACACGTACAATCCATCGGATATGGAGAATGGAGCCTACCTCTAGGGTAAGGCAGCAGGCACAGCCCCAGAGGCCTGGCTCCTGAGGGGTCAGCAGCAGTGATTTGGGAGAGGTAGTGCAGATTGCAAGCCTGCTCCCCTTCCACATGTCCACTCAACTGGGCTTGCTTTTTTTTGCCAACCAGATGGCCAGGGCATCCCACACGTAGTTCTGACTTAAGCCTCAGACCTCCCTTTGAAGTGCCTGCTCTGAAATGTAGAGAGGGAGGGTTGGATTTGGGGGTAAAAAAACTTACAACAAAATCTACACTTGGGGTTAAATAATCTGGGTGCTCACCTTTCTTCACTAACAGTAAGTAGCTTTCTAAACTTTTTGTTATTTTTAATAATTCCCAGTCCTGTGGGCTAGTGGGCCAGGGATACTGCAAAGAACGGTTTAAGAAACACTACAGAACTGAGTAAAAGACTGGGTGCACTCACCTTCCTTCTGAGGCAGGCTCTGGGTCTTACTGCTGACGAATGGTGGGTGTGATCCCCTGCTGACTGCACAAGAGAGCACCACATGAAGGGGAGCTGGAGACAGGTGGCTGTAAGACTTCAGCATTGGCATAAAGGACTAGGAACTCCCTGATTTTTTTCATGTCCTTCAGACAGGTGTACTTGTATACAGCACACTTCTCCCAAAGACTGAACAGATCCACAGCAAAATTGATGAGGTTGTTCTAATGGTGTGCTGCTCAGCTGTTGCTGCCACTGTATCCTGCAAGAGTAACATCTGAGACATAGAGAGGCTGAAGGGAAGAATTAGAGCCTCATGCAGAAAAGGCATACAAAAGCTCATAGTGCAAAGCAGTTTTAGCTCATGGTACCAGTACTGCAACAGAAGGTGAAGTTGGTTTAACAATAATGGTGTTTTAAAGCTAAATGTTACTTGGGATATGTGTACTCAGCTTTTAGAGATGTTGTGTTGTACTGGTCGTGTTTAGTCTTTTCTGGACAATCCACAGGGTCTGGAAGTTGTTATAGAGAAAAAGTGAATAAATAAATAAAAAATCATAAAGCTACAGGAATTTGGGGCTGTAAGGGAAACAGAAGTTCTTGGAAGTATTTGCAACACTGCATCATGGCTCCTCCACAAATGTGTCTTCTTAGATAAGGTGGTGGACTTGGACTCAGTGGTCTGTAGGAGGACCTATGACAACCATCCATAAGAATGGGACATTGGAAGGTTAGAGGTATATAAGAAAACCTTTTACCTGTACAAAACCTGAGTATTTGCAGTGCTAGTTTGATTTAGGGCATCTGGATAAATCTACCAAAGACATTAATTCCCAGACCTTGTTCCTGAACTATAACGTAGTACTTGAAGAACAGAACTACTTACAATTCGTGGACTAATAGCTGCATAATTCTTAGGTAATACAATATATTTTGATATATAATGCTGCATAAGGGAATGTTTCTAAGTTTTTTAACCAGGTTGAACACAGTAGTGTTGTTCTTTGTCTTTTTCCATTCCAGTTCCACTTAAGAGTGTTCAGAGTTGGTTTTTCTGTTTGGTTTATTTGTTTGTTTAGTGGTTTGGGGCTTTTTTACTTTTTTGGGGAAAAAAAATGGATGATGCCTGGTTGGTTTTCTTGGAGGGAGGAGGGAGAGACAGAGGGAGGAATTGGTCCTGAAGTACTTGTCCTTCTCTGAATGCAACACAGATTATGTTTTTAATGGTAGTCCTTTCTTGTAAAAGTTTTTTTTGTTTGCTTGTTTGTCCAAGTACTTTCATGTCCTGAAGGGGAAGAATAGATGAAATTTAGCTGAATGAATTTAGCTTAAGGGAGCCTGGTTAGTCAGCAGTTTAGGATGTGTGTTTGCTATTTAATTGACTGCCTGAGGTCTAGTATCTCAGGTTGCAATTTCAGTCTCCTGAAGATGGTAGAGGTTCAGTCTTATCCAGGATCAAAACAAGTGAACCAAGGAAGCCAGGGACAGTATTTAACTTGCTTACAAAAGAAACCTAGCACTGTATATTCACTGCATAAGCTCTCACATGCTCAGGCAGGCACAGTAGGAGCTAATCAGTAAGAAAGAATGTTAGGTGCAAACTTTCCACTTGGCACATTTATTTGTAGTTAATATTCAAATGCACAACTTCTTAGAATTAAACAAAATTCCTTTATTGCCTTTTGCCAGATTCCCCCTCTCCCAGTTATAAAAGCAATAGGACTAGTTATTATGCACTGATTTGTTTAATGAGACCAAAGAGCTAAGACTTGTTCTGCTGGGGTGGAGGGGATGAAGGCAGCTGTGACCAAAGGAATCTGAGGGACTCTTCTGTGGGCACAGCAGCCAACCTTACTGAAAAGGGAGGTTTAGTCCCTAAGATGTTCCTCCTTGCTTCCTTTCAGACACTGTGAGAGTTCATCCAGTCTGTCTGCACACCATATTCACCACAGAAGAAGGCACAAAATAGGCAAACATCAGCTTTTATGTAGGACAGGTACAGTAGATGTGAAGAAGTGTAAGATACACTGAAGAAACCCTGTTTGAGGGAATACCAACACCCAGTGCCATGTAGCCCTCGGGTAGACACAAACTAGGGATGTGCTCTTAGCCCCTGGGATGCTATAATCCTCTCTGGTGTTGTTTCTGTAAGATAACCTGATGGGCCAAGTGCAACATTCTGGTTCAAAGGTAGATAGGCCTGCTGGCATTTTAAGATTGTTGCTTACTGAAATCCTCTGCAGCATGTTTCTCTGTTGATAAACTTTTGGTACAGCCTGAAGTTCTAAGTTAACCTCGTGCTGCAGCTGTGGTCTAGGGATATTACTGTTATGTACAGTGAAGGACTTCTAACCATTTCAGAATGTATATATATAGAGAGAGATTTTTACAGAGATGGCTAACAAGCTCTGCGGACCATATTTGTCCCAAATACCTTTTAATGTTCTGCTGAGAACAGGTAGTAATCCTCCTTTTCATAATTTTGTAATAGTATTTCAAATATTCCGATCTTCACTTCAGAGTGTTCTGTCAATTGAATAAATGGAACATTTTGGACACATTCAGATCCCTTCTGATAAAAGGTATCATCTGAAACACCTCACAGTTGCCAACATACCTGAAGTGGTTATCATGCACTAGTTGCATGGAAGATATGCAAAACAGGACAATTAATGAGTACAGTGTGCGTTTTACAGCGTGTTTCTTTTGAATGCATTGTCTTTGGCTTCAAGTTGCTGAATTAATAGCAAATCAGTGGTTTTGCTAAGTACCTTATTAAAGGAACCTCTTAATTATAGTTCAGAAAGGCTGAGTGAGTCTGGATTGTGGAGGAGATGGGATTAAAAGCAGACTCTGGAACCTGATTATCTGTGTGGTGGGCAAGTGCCACGCAGGAGGTGAGATTCTGATACACTTGAAGCGCCACAGTCTGTGGAGTTAAATCATGGCCAGCCAGAGAAGCAGGCAACAAAGTCTCTTCTGCTGATCTTCCTTTAGCCTCAAGACACTGTCCTTAGCTGGCCATTTGGTAGATACACTTATATACATTTGTGTATGTTATGTACTCTAAACACCATAGTATATCAGTATTTCTGCTTTCATCTCCTCCATCACGGCTCCATTCCAAGCATGTTCTAAGCATGCTCAGCCTTTGCAGAGAGCGCTGCTGTATTGATGGTTTCAAGCTAGCTGTTACTGAATATTGTGTTTTGTGGTTATTTAATTTGATTTCACAATGAATGACCTAATAATAGTTGCATCTAAACTGTCCTAGGACAATAAAGTCTCCAACTGTACACTGGAATTCCAGTTGATAAACCTGTGTTGTTTCTGATGTATCTGTCAAACTCGAAAATTTCCATCATCCCTCTAGGCAGCCTATCCCAATGCTTTGAAGTCTTCATGACTAGAATGTTTCCTCTTGTCTTACCCGAATCTACAACACTGTAATTTGAGCTTAGTACTTCTTGTCCTGTCCACTTTTGAGATCGAGAACAGTCTAGTTCCCTTCTATAGCAAAGTACGTGCTCGAAAATATCATCGTGCCCTGCCTCAGCCTTTTCTGTCTTATGCAACACAACCTGGTTCAACCTTTTTTACAGGTCATTTTTCCCTGGAGTTAGATTTTAATTTTCTAGACTATTTTCCTCTCCTCTTCTCACTACCTCTCCTTAGTCATCTGTTTCCCATTCTATGCATGTACAGATGATTCTTCTTCTTATGTGCAGAATCTTGTACTTGCCTCAACTTTTTCGAGCATTTCTCTAAAAGAAAAACACTGTCAAAAATCATTTTGAATTCTAAACATGTCCTGCAACACAACTGCAGCCCTCATAACTCATGTTATATTGAGATTTAATGAAGATACTCTTTCTTCTGTCTCCAGGTTATCAAAGAGTACTCCAGCTGGTGCAGCTGTGATGAAGTCTAGAAGATGCCTTGCCTTTAGAATGCACCACGTATGCAGTCTGGGTGGCCCAGACAAACATGTTATTGAAGATATTACAGTCTGTAAGCAAACCTCAGTCTCTATTTCGCTGTGAGGCCATCCTGAGGTTATGTGTTCTGAAGAAGAAAACTGGCCAAAACAAAAAAATGGCTTTGCTACTTGTTCTAGCAAAAGCTTGAGTGCCACTAATCCAAGAACTATTAAATTGGGAATAGAGACAGACTCATGAGAGAATACTGAGTTACAGTTTGGTAAAGCTTGTCTAATCCTGGAAACTTTAAAGGCCAATATTTTAAACAAATTACTTACAGATTTAGATACCACATTTGCAACATGTCAATAGAACCTCACTTCCAGTACTTGGTTGCTTTGTGCTTTGAGAAACCCAAGGGTTTTTTAAGCTATGTAAGACTGAGTGCCTTAAATATTTTGTCCAAGATTTTAAGTGGTTCAGGATTTCAAGCCTCTCAATTTTTATCTGTTCCTTGGTAACCACACAGTGAAGAGATGAAGTTATTTATGGTGTATGTAATACTTGGATCTGTGATTAGAGGTAGAGGTAGTTTAGTGCATCCAGTAAAAAATCGAATTAGACGTCTCCTTTCAAGCTCTTATAATCTGCCTTAATGATCAGAAAACTCTTTGGGGGGGGGGGAAATGCACAAGATACTAGTTTATTTTAGATACATTGTCTTAAATCACCTTTCCGTCAAAAAATATGACAACACAGTTGGTTTTCAGTCAGTCAATATCTTTTTATTGTTTACTATAATCCCCTACATTTTTCATAGCATCCTCTCTTTCCCCTTTTATCTTGTGGGAACAAAGACCCAAAATAGCTCTGCTGGAGAAACAATAACACATTTCTTTGCAGAAAGGAAACAAGCTAACCTGGTAAAATTCAACCATCTTGTGGGAGTTACACTTTAAAAATGACAGAAACATTTCAGGTTTGACATGTAATACCTGTGAGTTTGGAAGAAGGCTGGTTCAGCTACTCCAGTTACTTGCCATACCTCTCTGAAAGTTGAGGTTGTCCCTGAGGGTAGTCAAGGTCCAACACTGAGGACGGGTAATGTGCCTGTTGAAAGCAGTTGCACATGTATTGCATGGTGTGATATTGCTTGCTCTTCTCTTACTCTCATTTCCTTTCTTTTGTTTCTGGGAGCTAATTGTGGATTTCATTTATAGTTGTTTCCTCTCTCTTGAGTTATCTAGCACTGCCATTTGTTGGCCAGGAGGCCTTTCACATCTTTCTTTATGTTCTTTTCCCCTTCCCTCCCATATGCTGTGCCTTCCAAAATCCTGAAACTCAGGCTGCCTGGCCCTGAAGCCATTTCTATTTTTATTCTGATTTCTCTTCTATCAGCCTAGATGTCATCCCTAGTTTGTCATAAGTCTTTATTTTCCCCCTTCAGGAAACAACTCTATTTCTAGTACGTTGCTCTCACTTTCCCTGAATACTAAGAAAAAAGAGTCTTAATTCACAGCTGTATATGATCTGAAGCTCTTCTGTGTTTCTGTTTATTTGGCGATACCTATTTGAACAGGTCTTCAATAGGTCAGCTATGAAAGGTTCTAATTTCTTTACTGCACTCATGGACTTTAAATCAAGTACATGCGTATTTCTCAAAAGTTAGTGCCATTTTTTACAGCTGTATCACACTAGTCTAGTCTAATCTGATTTGTTGTCTTCTGGTTGCAGTATCTTTTAGCTCTGTTCCATTTCTCATCCTCCATAGAATAATTGTATTTAGGTTATTTTGCTACATGTGATTTAATGATCTAATCTGATGTGGGTTTTTTTCCCTGCATTGTTAGTTTGTTTACATTCTAAACTGAAAAGGAATGGAAAGGGGTTTTTTAGCTTAATCTGTTTCACGTGGTGCAAAGCGTAAATTAAACTCTTAGCAACACTATCAGAGATTTCAGCTGAAAAGAAAACTGGCAGTCTTATCCATTAGAAGGCCCAGAGCAAAATAACACAAGGGAAAAATACAGGTCATATGGCCAGAATGTTTTTGGAGCAGTGCTGTGGTAGAAATCTTGGCTTAGCCTGAATTGACACATGCTTGAATATGTCTCCAAATCTATGTCTTTGCTATTTTATAAGGACTTAATACTGATTGTTGAATTAAGTGGCAAAACGTCAGAGGAATCAAGGTTCACCAACACCACAGAATACGTATCAGGAGTTTCCACACTGACCTAGTTCTCATTCTCCTAAAGTCTGGCCACCACAGTCACTTTGTTGTATTTCTTTCATCAGTGTATCCTTTTCAGAAGGAGACAGTCGTCTTTATTGTCTCTGTACCGTGATATGAATTTATTTCATGGTCATTGACTTATGTGGTGTCTCCTCATTTCAGGCTCTGTGGCTGCACTGCCACTCTTGCTGTTTTTTATGAAACTACAGTAGATTCAGCTGCAGTAGGATATTTTCCTAGCTGAAGCACAGGACTGTTTATAAAACCATAGAGATAGGATTGCATTTAAATTGTCTGAGTGGGTTTTCACTGCAGAAGTGACCAAAATGACTTGCTGGAAGTGGGAATAAGCACAACCATGCTTATAAAACCATGTTAAATAGTCACGGTGATTTTTGCTGTAGGCTATCAGGTTTTCCATATTATATATGATTGCTTTAAACTGAGTTCTGAATCGCCTTTAACAGATCTCTAATAACATAATATTTCCAGTTTAAACTTGGCTTGGTTATGGTTTCTGATGTTCTTTGATTGGAAGATTTCCAATCATTTCTTCTGCCATCATGTCAACTGCTTCTTGAGGAGACCTACTTTGCAAAACATATCTTATGTATGCCATGTGTCATGGTTTGAGTTTACTAAATAGTCTGTCTACTTTTTTTTTCCCTCCATGTAAGAGGTGTGTCCTGCTTTGAAGTATTAGGTCTCTGTGTTTCTTACCTGTTTTCCTACTCTTCTTTTTCTGTGAATTTAACAGTGTCCTTCTGGAGACCTTAGAATAAACCAGACTGAAATGGTCTTTGATATAAGAAGGCACGACTTGTAATGAAGTCCATGGGAGCTATGTCAGCTTACCCAAAGACTGATTTTAGCCGCTCTGTTTTATTGGGAAAATGGCATACACTGTTTCATTTTATATTTGCCACAGCTAAGGCCAGGTTTTGGCGAGGTAAAGCTCTATGGCGAGCTGTTATTAAGTATATGTTGTTTCAACAGCATGCACTTTGAAAATTTCCAGACAATGTATGGATTTTATATGAAGATCAGTTATTGCACGTCATGGATTTGTTTGGTTTTCAGTGATAGTTTTGTTTGGTAAATCCTGATTCTTGCTCTTTCTCACAATATTTGTAAGACAATTTAAATGCTAGAAAGGATTTGCAAACCATCTGACATCCTTTGAAGTAAGAAACCCTGGCCCTAGAGGAAAGGCAAATGAGTAATGTAGGAGCAGCTAGTTAGCAGAGCACTTGATTCTACTTGTCTAACAGCATACACTAGCCTGTAGTTTATGAAAGAGTAGGAGGTTACTTTCTAGAGATATCATTTTTTATGAATTCTAGAGGGAGAATTATTTTCAGTGTGGAAAATACTTCCTACAAAGCTGGAAAAACATCCATTTAATTCTTATGCTTGGGTACTTGTTTGGAATGCTGAAAGTGTAATCGAAGAAAACCTATGCTTTGATCCAAATGTTGTACAATGAGTATTAGTTTGAACATGGCTTTCTTCAGAAGCTGTATTAATCTTCTGTAGTCATGTTTTTCTTTCATCAGACAAGGTTTTGAGGATAAGGGTGGCTGTTTGCTTCACTGTTAATATCAGGATAGGCAAATATCTATTAGTTTCCTCCCTCTCAGGAAATTGGATGTTTTGCTAAATCTGTGCATCTTTGACAAGGATGACTTTCTAATCAAAGAAAGTAATCTTCATATGGAACTTGCATAATTATCACACTGTCATCTTCACTGAAAGGTATCCAATAATTGCTTTGTGTAGATCATTCCTTTTTCCAGGTTTCTTACTGAGGGTTAGCAGAGCCCAGTGAGGACATAACAACATAACCTTTTAGCTTTGCATGGAGCATTGTGCAAGTAAAGTACTTCAGTCTCAATGTCTGGGAAATCTCACACTTGGTCTGAGCAGTGAGGTGTGTGTGTGAGAGAGAGAAGGAGAGGCTGGAAAGAGATCTGATATGGGGTTATGAAATACAAAATCTTTGGAGCTTTTCTGGAAGCTGACAGCTTGAAGGAGCTGCTTTACTTTCAACACTTGCAAATTCTCAACGAGCACCTGTGCTGAGTTTCACACCACTGATGCTATTGACTAAAATCATCTTCTTTTGATGAGCTGACATGAAATAATAGCATAATATAGCAAGCAGTGGTGATGGTAAGTGCAGTAAGGAAGCACAAATCAAGATTTGGGAAGAAGGTGGGGAGGGGACACTAGAATTACTGAATTTGATTAGCAGTAACTTCCAAAATTCTAGCTGATGAAGTCTCTGAGCAAACTATATATTGAACACGGGAAACATTGAACTCGGGAGCTATTGAACTTGGGAGCACTGGAAATCTCATAATTTTTCAGATGTTTTATGTGTTGACATGTTTACAGGGGCGTTTTACACTGGGTTATGAAAGTCAATCAACTGTACTGTTCTTGTGTGATGGAAATATTATAGGCATAATCTATTAATGCTTCACACTGCAGAGTATGCTCAGTAAGTAAATAAATGTATGATGCCAGTAAAGCAATTTTCATGAAGATTAAAAATTGGTAACTGATAGGGAATATTGTCCAAATACAGCATTTTTATCAGATTCTACAGGGATCTATATGCTTACAGAGTGGATAGAAGCGATGACATTTCTTTTGGCAGCAATCCAGCTTGCCAGTTTGCTTGGTAATCAAAATGTGTTTAGAAATGTGTATTTTGATATAGCAAAACTACAGGTAATGTACAAAATTGGTGGTTGTACTTCACAGACCAGTAGTTGTGAAAGCAACTTTGTTGTTGGAATGAAGATACAGCTGAATATAACTTGCCACACCAAGGCAGTGATTAAAATAAAACAGTGCTTGGGCTTTTGCACTCTTTGATGTTAGATAAGGCAAAATGGCAGATATATTACACTTGCTTTTAATGTTTGTGATGTTGTTCCTAGAACTGGGTTTCAGCCTGGAGCCCAAGTGTTGTTAAAGGCTGCCGATGAATTAGAAGGGATTCAGAGGAGTTTCTGTAATGTTTAAAAAACCTGCCTTAAACCTAGGAACTGGTTTATCCAAGATAACTTTTTGGAGTTTGCGTAAGATCAGAAGTATCTTCATGAGCGAAGAGAGTAATGGGATCCAACTGTTCCCATACACAGCAAAAACAAGGGGGAGGTGGATGCAAGGAGAAACACCATTGTTGTGACCTGTTCACTTCTAAGCAGCCATTACTAGAGTGTCTGGGGAGGCCAGCTCTACCACCCAGAACTGCAAATGTTTTTATTAGCTCATGTGACTGTCATGCTTGCCATCAGTAAGGCAGAGTTATCATGGTTAATCGTAGCTGAAAGGAACAAATGAATTTCTGTGCTGTCCATAACTTTATTTTATGATATCAATTTTCTAAATAATTCCTTCCTCCTTATTTCATAGGGCACCAATGCCTCTGCTCTGGAAAAAGACATTGGCCCAGAGCAGTTTCCAATCAATGAACACTACTTTGGATTGGTCAATGTAAGTATGATTTTAATTAGGCAAACTGTATACACAAGTATGGCTTTGAAGTTACTTAAACTTTGGTTTCTACTCCTGTATTTTTTTCTTTTCTCCCCCAAACCTGTTCTAAGGTAGGATTGTCTTCTTTTGAGAAAGAGCTGCTCATGGTCCAATTTTAAGCAAAGTGGGTTGCAAAACTGTGTATCAGATGTTTGAAGATAAGATACACCCCCAGAGAATCTATCTGTGTTCTATGAATGTTTCCAGGGATTAGAACTTACTTACACTTCAATAAAGTTAAAAGTCTATTTTAGCCATGAAACGTGAGGGAGAAAGTGACAGAAGTATGTACAAGCTTAGATACAGCAGATTCTCTTAAGAAGCGAGAAGCTTTTCTGTCTGACTAAGGAGAGAATGAGTGAGAAGGGTGTTTAATCACTTGTTTATTCCCATATAAATAAAATGAGCATAGTAATTCTTTCCATTGAAAACATTAGTCAGTCTGCTACTGAGCTGTAAGATAATGCCCAGCAAGAATATATTAATATATGGAATCAAGCTTAACAAGATCCACTACAATGAATAGATGTCTTGCAAGTGGAAATTTTTACTTTGCATCCTGGCTGATTTAGAACACCGCAGGTTTTATTGTGTAGTGTCAGGGGTGGGTATGGAAATATATTCCTACAGCTGCTGCCTGGCACAGTGGCTGGTATGTGACAGGGACACAGGAGCCAGAAGTTGAATGAAACGACTGGTTTTATTGTGATGCACAGGGATTAAGATTGTTCTTAATTTTGCATGGCAGTTTGGGAACACCTGCTACTGTAACTCCGTGCTGCAGGCATTGTATTTTTGCCGGCCATTTCGGGAAAATGTATTATCATACAAGGCCCAACAGAAAAAGAAGGAAAACCTCTTGACTTGCCTGGCAGATCTTTTTCACAGTATTGCTACTCAGAAGAAGAAAGTTGGAGTTATTCCACCAAAGAAGTTCATATCAAGGTTACGAAAAGAGAATGGTAAGTGTAAAGCTGGAATCCTCTTAGACTTCCTACACTGATCAGGAAAGTATAAATAAATATTGGACAATGTGATCATATTAATCAGACATTCAGGTTAAATTTTTAAATTACTTTAATTACTTTTGGGCTTTAGATACTAACATTTTAGTATCTGTGTACATGTTGCTATGCTTGGAATGACCATACGAGGTCTCATAAGTTGCCAGCGGTGCATGAACAAATGATGTTTCTGCAGCATGGTGGAACAGACCACACTGTACAGTGAGATGGGGCTGGGCATAGGGTGACACTGCTATAACTTTTGAATTATTTTTTTGTGGAGTATGGCACAGAGAAACACTGAGGCCAATTGGCAGCATAGAAACTGTGTAACCCAGCAGTGCTACAGGCACCACTAGTCCAAAACACCCTGCAGGACAGGTAATTAAGTACGCAGATGTGTTCAGTGAACTACACATCAGCTGCTCCTCTTGTTCTTAGAAATGGGCACAGTCTTACTTTGTGAAGCATCAGACCCTTTTTGAGCATTAGGCTGGCAACAGCATATGGCTAATCTTGTAGTTTTGTATAAGGGATATGAGGAACATCTTGAAGTAAGGAAGCCTGCCACACAGCTCCGTTTTGGCCTGGATTCATATCGCTGTGGGTGGTATGCTTAGAAACAGGAAAGCTTTGAATGAAGAGACAAAGTACAAATCAAACACCTGGAAGAAATTGCTTCGCAGTGACAGCATATAAATGGCCATACTGTTCATTCCAGAGCAGGCATTAGGAAGTGCGTCAGTTAGCTCTGAATCATCTAGTGATAAATGTCCCCACACTGTTTGGGATCACTTTTAGGGACTGGATCTTATGTTTTCCACTTTTCTAAAACTAAGACCAGACTCAGTGAGTATTAACCTACTTATGTGTCCAGGCTAGACACTGCAAAGCCAAAGGATCTGTCCAGTGTTTTCAGAGGAAATCCACATGAGCTTTTTCAGGAGCAGGGGGATAAAAATAAACATTTCCTTGAGTGACATGGTCTAGTCCTTGGGTGACATGGTCTAGTATGAGGTGCCCCTTCCCACAGCAAGGTGGTTGGAACTAGATGATCTTAAGGTCCTTTCCAACCTGAACCATTCTATGATTCTACGATTCTATTTCTGGGAACACAGATTCTATTTTCTTCAACATGATGGGCAAATTAAGCCTTTACTGGAGAAGTTTGTACTAAATCACCACCGAGAGATTCTCCTCTCCCCCTGTAAGCATTTCTTACTGAAGAGAACAAGCCTCTGCTTATCTATGTGAAAAATGAGCTTTGTTAGGTGATGTTATTATTACCATTTGTGGTGGATTAACCTTGGTTTCCAGGTGCCCACCAAGACTGTCTCTCACTCCTCTCCTCAGCAGGACAGGGGGAGAAAATAAGATGAAAAAACTTGTGGATTGAGATAAAAACAGCTTAATAATCATAATTAAAAAAAAAAAAGCAAAGGTGGCATCTGGAAGCAAAGCAAAAACATAGAATAGAATCATAGAATCATAGAATAGTTAGGGTTGGAAAGGACCTTAAGATCACCTTGTATCAGCAAGTGATTTCCAGCCACTCCCTGGGGAGCAGGCCTTTGGTGTGCACAGGAGTTGTTTCAGAACACAGACATCTTAATAATGAATCTCTGGTCAGTTTGGGGTAGCTGTCCCAGCTATTTCTCCTCCCAACCTCTTGCCCACCCCCAACCTACCAGCCTTTCGAGACAGCCTTGATGCTGCGGGAGCACTGCTCAGCAATAGCCAAAACATTGGCACATTGTCAACACCCTTCTAGCCACACTACAAAGCACAGCATTGTACGGGCTGCTATGAGGAAATGTAACTCCATCCCAGCCAGACACAGTACACTAGTACGTGTCAGCATTCAATGTCTTCGCTTTCCACACCCATGTGTCTTAGTCTCCAAACTCTGTGCTGTTTCTAGGTGTCTAAGGGACTTGGAATGTATGGGTGGGAGTCAGGACCACCTGAAGTTAGGTGTCTAGTCTAACGAGTTAATTTACTGGTCTAAGGAATTAATTCAGGAGGTGTCACCCTCTTGCTTTCTTCATTGTCTGTAGTGGGAGCCTACACAATCAACACCAGAGCATAACCTTTCAGTCAGCTAAAGTTTGGTGAGATGAAGCCTTCCCCAAAGTAGCTTCACTGAAACTAGCATGACTGCAGAACTGCTCTTCTTTGGTAGTCCTAAACCCTTTGCTGAACAAAGGACAATAGACTGCTGGAGTGGTTCCAGAGAAGGGTAACAAAGCTGGTGAAGGGTCTGGCGCACAAGTCTTCTGAGGAACGGCTGAGGGAATTGAGGTTATTTAGTCTGGAGAAGAGAAGGCTCAGGGGAGACCTTATCACTCTCTACAACTACCTGAAAGGAGGTTGTAGTGAGGTGGGGGTCTGCCTCTTCTCCCAGGTAACAAGCGATAGGAGAAGCAGAAATGGCCCCAAGGTGCACCAGGGGAGGTTTAGATTGGATATTAGGAAAAACGTCTTCACCGAGAGGGTGATCAGGCCTTGGAACAGGCTGCCCAGGGAAGTGGTGGAATCACTGTTCCTGGAGTGTTCAAAACCCATGTAGATGAGGCCCTCAGTGACATGGTTTAGTGGTGGTCTTGGTAGTCCTGGTGTAATGGTTGAACTTGATGACCTTAAAGGTCTTTTCCAACCTAGCTGATTCTACGGTTCTATGTATTTGAGAAGAAATAATGAATTTAGTTTGCTTTCTTGAAGGGAAAGATATACTTAACTTTAGAAATCTCGACTCTTCTTCACAGATCTCTTTGACAACTACATGCAGCAGGATGCACATGAGTTTTTAAATTACCTGCTCAACACCATTGCAGACATATTGCAGGAGGAGAAGAAACAGGAAAAGCAAAATGGGAAACTGAAAAATGGCAACATGAATGAAGCTGAAGAGAACAATAAACAAGAGCTCACCTGGGTGCATGAGATTTTTCAGGGAACACTGACTAACGAAACTAGATGTTTGAACTGTGAAACCGTAAGCATTGGGATAGATTTTTTGGTTTTTTGGTTGTTGCCCATTAATAGATAGATACATTTTATATATATAAATATATGAATCTTTTCAGACATCTGAGAATTGTGGATATTCCTGTAGACTTTACTTCTTGAAGTGAGTATATTCTTTTCTAAAAATTTATTTTTCTAAGCATTACTTGGCTAACCTATGCCAAGTCTTGCTGTCCTAATATGTATCTCTACAGTTTAAGTCCTTGCTAGTTAATCAATACCCTTCCTTATTATTGTAACTTTGAAGAAGATACTCATATCTATTCCATGAATAAGTGAAATGTTACAATGAATTTGTGTTAATTCAATCCTAAGACTGTGACTGGCATACAGGGGGTTTGTTATTAACAAACCAGATGTTACCTTATCTCCCTAATATTTTCTAAAGGATGCTGTCAGTTTGAAGTCTCTTATTTTTGAAGTATGCATAAAAATTAGTTTTAGTTAGGACACCTGATTGCAATTCTACTATCGATTTCTGTGGGTTTTAATCACATGCTCCTACTTAAAAGGAAAAAGAAATAATAATTAAAAAAAAAAGGTTCCTCTCTGTCAGTTTTCTATGTCAAAGAGTAATACAAGAAAAAGGTCTGTTTTGGGGAGAAAAGTGACAGTGACATTCAAAAAAGTTTGGAATTAACCTCACCTAACCTTTGCTTTGTAAAAGGTAGCTGTCAAGTATGAATTAGTTTTATCAGCTCCTTCTGTAGGTGATGGAGATTGTAAAGGAGCTCCTGCAGGGTGCTTGCTTTATCTGTTTCTAGGCTGTTTCATGAAACAGAAAGTTTTAACAGTATCAGTATTCTCCTCTATAAAGCCTGTCCTGGTTTCACAGTGTTACTGAGCTGTTGCAATTGGTGGTGCAGCAGTGCTGTGAACTGGGCCAGCAAACAGATACGGCCTAAGAATAATGTGTTTTTAACTCAGACCAGTGCTGCTTCTTCCAAAGGAAATGCAACTTTAGATTATCTGCTTTAAGATGGGAGAAGGTGCCCAGAGAAGGTATCTTCAGACAGCAAGCTGAGTTTAAATATTTATAACTTTAAACAGATGAAATTAGGTGAGATAAACCCTACTCAGGTCCTGCCAGATGCGTAAAAGAACATATCTTGATATTTCTAATCATAAAGAATAGATCTTTATCCAAGAAAACATGACTTGTCCAGGGATTTGGGTCAGAGGGGGTGGAAAGAAAGAGGTAAAGCGATAGTCAACATGAAAAAAGAGGTTGGACCAAGTTTGGAACAAGCTTGTATAATGAAAACATTCTTTAATCTATTTCATTTATAAAATCTAAGTAATAATAGCAAGTTAAAATAAGTGAAAGTGTAGCATTGTTTTTAACTGACAAGCTCCTTTAAACAGCTGTGGCCTAATTCTAAATTAATACCCATTGTTCACTCAGACAAACATTACTGAAGTCAGGATGTGCCCTTGGAAACAGCAAAACTGCACAATACTTCATTTGTAATTTAAAGTAACCAAGCTTTATGGAAAAAGTCGTGCTAGGTATTGCTGTTGTGGGAAGGCTTGTCTGTATCTTCCAGTGAATGTGGAAATACTGTACACTACTCAGGATAATTTCCATTTATTTTTCTTCTATTGCTGTGTCTTGAAATCCTTTGGAAAGAGTAGAATGCCTATAAAGCTATTCCTTTGCTAAAATATTCATACATAGCACATGAAGAATCATTCAGAATTCAGCAGTTCTTAGTCTCACTTAGAACAGTAACGGTGCAGTTTGAATCTGGTTTTCCAGCTACCTTTAGTTTTGGTCTGTATTGTTCCAGCTCCAACTAACTCATCTTCCCTTTTTGGTAAATATCTGATGTGCTGAAATCAATAACAAAATTCTGAGCTTCTTTGTGGGATTCAGATGAAATACTATACTTGCCAAAGACTTTTCCAAGTATTTAACTTCTTTCTTGACATGCAGTGTGTCTGGTGTTTGACAGAACTCTAGTTCCAGCTGTAGAGACACAATGTTCTCTGAAGCTTTGTATCTTGCAAATTCTAGCTGTGTACTTATACTGCAGTTGATTGCTGCCAGTTCTGTGGTTTCTGTCCCCTGCGCATCAAACCATGTCTCAGGGAGGATTTTTGTTTGGAGAACTGCTGTTCATTTTAATTGAGTGCATGTTATGCCTCTGTACATCTTCGATAATATCAACATTCTGTCTGCTAAAGGTGTTCCTTTGGATTCAGGACTGCATTCGCCATGTTTATGGGGTCCTTGACATAATGCAAAGATGAGCTGAAAGTAGTACCTAACTTTCACATCCATAGAATTGCAGAAATCCGGGCATGAGGGACTTGCATCAGAACAATGATTTCAAACTCTCACTGAAGTTCTTGATTTGAACTTCACTATTCTGACATCTGATTTAGTTATTCTAAAGAAATGTATTTATAGCAGGCAAAATAGAGTGTTCATGCATTTTATAAACAGAAGTAGTTGTTTTGAACATGACTGAATTCACGTGCAGTACTTCTGCAGCCTTTTTGATTCAGTTGAAGTATTACAACAATTATCCATTTGGATAAGGTTTTTTTTGTTAATTTGTTACATCTTCAAGATTACACACTCTAAGTGAAAAATCATTTACAAAGCTAAAATCAAGGTCTATCATTCTGAAAATATTTGGGGTTACTTTTAAAATAACTCTTCATTAGAATTTTTCAACTCTTGTCTAAAAAACATTGGTGAAATCAAAATTATTTTGCAAAATATTATTAGTTTCCATTTTTACCTTTAATCTTTCAATTTTTAAATCAAAATTATTGACCAGAAATAATATTCAATGGGAAAATGCAACTGTGTCAACCAGGAATATAACGCCAGCCTTTTGAATACTCACTGGAAGAAAACAGCATCATTAACTATGACATGTCTGGCTAGATACTTTTTGGAAGATATCTTCATTGCATCCTTACCAGCAGGGATTATTTTGTAGGGTGTACATTGTAAAACTAGACTGCATTGCATAACAAGGAAGCATATGTAATGCACCAGTCACAGCTAATAGAGGGGATGATGATCCCCCTTTGAGGAACAGTAGACCGCAGTTGCTGGTCCATGGTTGGTGGGCTTGGAGAAGTGGAATAGATGGAAGTTAAATTATAAGAAAGCTGGATTGGTAGAGTTACTAATAAATATAGTCATGCTGAACTAGGAAAAAAAAAAAAGCATTGAAATGAGTTACTTTTGTGAAACTTATTTCTACAGAAATTGCTCTACCTTTAGCACTTGCACATAGATATAAACAGCATTTAGATGTGTGGTGTTTTACTAAGTCTCTCTTTCACATGTATATTTTTTGCAACAGGTTAGTAGCAAAGATGAAGATTTTCTTGACCTTTCTGTTGATGTGGAGCAGAACACATCAATTACACACTGTCTAAGGTAAATGAGTGTATCTCTGGCAGATAGTTTTGTCTGACTTTGCTAAATTTTCCGAGTCTAGTAGGTACAGAAAAAAGAAGGTGAATAGCATTGGGTTTTGAACTTTTCGTAAGCAGAAGAAAAAGATTATAAACTGGATGTTTCCTCTAACAACAAAAGATAAGTTAGTGTATTTTATTTTACTCACTGTCTTTTTCAATATATGTGTTTGAAAGAGAAAAAAAATCATCTCTTGGGGAAAATAATTGATTGCCTTGTCATCTGGAAGAATTGCTGCAGAATAATAATTGGCTTCAAAGGGATTTCAGTGTGCTTGTATTTAAGCTTCTATTCAAGTGCTTTGTTGATTAGGACTTATGTGCATATTAAAAGTTAAGTGAGTGCTTTGCAGAAAGACTGCTAGAGTCCCTAGAGCGCAAAAAGATCTCTAAAATCTGAAAGATCTTCTGCATACAAATTTCTATTCTGTGTCTCATCCTAAAATTACAAGGAGAAGTCTTTTATTCTAAGTTTCAGTTCTGCTCGTAGTAGACCCTTAACTATTAACCAGATACTTCAGAGGTCAAAATAATTTTGAGACTTCATGGAGGATTATTCTGAGAGATTTAAAATATCTGAAGTTTTGGCATTGATACAATAAACCGATACCTAGATTTAAGGCAATATGTTGCTGCTCTATGGTAAGCAGTATCAATTGGTCAAATTACTCTTTCAAGCTACAAAATTGCTACCAACTTTGAAATTGCATTTAACATTTATTCTGGAATGCCTAGGAAGGGTTGCCTGGCATCTCACCCTAAGCTGAGAGTTACAGAAAGACAAAGCATATGAGAGACGGTAAGGTTCGTAAGTCAGAAAGTGGTTTCTTTACAGATACCACGACTGTACTAAGTTACTTCTGTTACATATGAAAGTGCTAAATCCAGTAAGGTTTTTCCTTCTCAACTTCTGTTTGGTCTCCTGTAGGATACTGTAGCAGTGCTTAGTCCTCAAGTAGTCAACACTGCAGTAACTAACCTGATTATGAAAGGTAATCAAATTGAAGAGAAGCTTTGGAAAAGAGTGCCTTATTTTCTTTTTGTTTTCCCGTTGTCTCTTTGTTTGTTCATGTCACCAATAACAGAATCAGTATTAGTATTATGGGTTTTTATTTACACACTTTTAAGTTCTTCACTGTACCACCACCTTGAACTTGGTTTTATCAGCCTTACCTTTCCCTGTGGTGTTCAAAGTCAATTTGAAATCACACTGACATCCAGGGAGGCTGAAGTGTGAATCTTCTGAGGTCCTTTCTAACCTGAGTTGTTACCTGGTTCTATGATACACAGTTACTGGAGACTGAGCACAGACTTTATCTTACAGCTTAGTCTGGTGAATGTGTTAGAAACTGCTGCTGTCCATAAGTTGCCATCTGCCCTTCAGCTTTCTCCATTTTTTAAATTTAATTTCTTAGTTGTTAAGCTTCCTGGAAATATTTTGTTTGGAAAGGCTGTTTTATTGCATTCCCGCTACCAAATAACATGTGGCTGTAGCTTATGATGTGGAAGAACTGCATCTGCACTATTGAAATCAACAGGTGAATGGTGGAGTTGAGAGGGACCACAAGAGGTTAGCCCCTTTCTACACCTCAGATAGGATGCTTGTCCAACCTGTTCCAAGAGGTCTTTTATTAGTGGTAGCTTGACTGCCTATCTCAGTCCATCTTGTTTTCACTACTAACAAGTTCTTCCCACCGTGTAACATGAATCTTCCTTGTTTCAGTTCAAGCCATTTACTGCAACATGGTTGCATACGTTTTGGAGTCCACACATTGTTCCTTTTGGAAACAAAGGGAAGCAAAATCCCAGTTTTAATTTTCTTGGGGTGGGAGGTGCAGGTTGCTATTTACAGATTAAACAGAAAGAGAGTCATCACTTACCATCTATTCTGTTTTGTCTTTTACACTAGCAGCATGTCTACTTCTGTTTAGAAAACAAATATTCAGTTAGAATATGGATTTCTGCTTATTGCTCTAAGGTATTATGCATTATTAAATGAAGTGTAAGTGCTCTTGTGGTTTCTGTTAATAGGAACAGCCAAGTTATTACTCTTTGGGGGAACTTTGCTGTTTCTTTTTTTAATAACAACTGCTTCGGTGTGTCTTTACAGCTTTAAGTGCTATGGCACTGAAAAGGTAAAATAAAGAAAAACAGTACGAGATAACACTCAAGTAGAAAAATTTCTTTGCCACTACAGATGAATATTCATTTCAGTAATTCTTGTAGCCTTTCAGATTGAAAAGATCCTGTGTACATAAAAGGTGACAAGCCTCTGACATAGTCTGACTCTACAGGGTAGAAAATGGAGCCTGAAGCAACAGAAGTCTAAACAAATATAGTACATATCCATTATTTGTACTTCCACTAGGACTTGCAAAGTTTAGCAGTCCATTTGATCCTGACTTTTAACTAGTCCACCTGTGCTTTTTTACTCCACTAAGAATTCTCTCATCTCTTAAAACAGAAATTTTTTAGTATTTATGCACATAAACAGCAGAAATCACATTTCACACTGTAGTATAGAGGCTGCAGAGAGATGAACTGTGAAAGCACATGAGATTAATTATAAATTAGTATAGCTTGAGCAGGTGTATTTTAAAATTCCTTTCTCCTGTCAAAATACCATATAAACAAAATGCAGATTGACCTGTTAACGGAATAGGAAAGAGTTAGAAATGTCTTCAAACTAGCTCTGCAGGTATAAAATTCCTTAAGCCTATAGTGCTTGTACATGCAGGCTTTGTGTGAACTCGTCAACGATGTGTTGCTTTCAACTATTCAGCATCTATTAGAAGTGCCATGATGAAAATTCTCTATTGCTAAAACAGCTACTGAAGTTGTAGTTGTAAAGTTAGCAAAAGCATCTAATTAGTTAAGTTAGCAAAAGCATCTAATCCTCACCTGCATACCTCCCTTCAGCCAGGGAAAGATTTAATGCTTAAAAATATACCACCAATTTTGTTCCTGGTGCAGGAAAAGGAATTAATATGTGCTGAATAAGTGAATTAGTAGTGCCCTTAAATTCCATGGCTGTGCTTCGCCTGCTGTGGTAGAATAGGGCAACAGTCTGTCAGGTGGAAGTAGAAGACAAAGGAACAAAAGACAAAATGCTAAAGGACATGTAAGGGAATGCCCCTCAGTTTGTCAAGTATCTGCATATTTGTCAGGTTTTCACAGATGTAATGTCCACAGCAGTCAACTTACCATACAAAATGTTACATGTTATTGGTTTCCGAATAATTAATACATTTCAAGAAGAATTCAGAAACACTTTGAGTTTAATTCGTTTTTGTGGGAGGCTTGGCATAGAACAAACCAATATCTATCAGATTTCTACCATCTGCCCATGTTTCTTTATGTTAGGAAAAAATATTATTTCTGTTGATTCACATTGAGAGAGGAAGGAAACAAATTATTTTACGAGTTTGTTGGGGGATTTTTTTTGTTGTTGTTTATTTGGGGTTTTTTAAATTGACACTTTAGGCTTTGAAAATAAACATCAGATTCTTTCCTTAACAGAACACATTCTACTGAATCTTGCAGCATCATGTTCCCCACACATATAACCTGTTTCTATTGTTTTTTTTAAGTTTTATCTCTTCACTCATGATCCCCTGAAAGGTTAACATCTTTTTTCAGAGGAATTGGCTGAATTCAGTTAATTTTGTCTTTGAATTCAAATGTGAAATCAGATACTTGAGATCAGTATTTACCACTGAAGAAATTCTTACCAGTGATCATGCTTTATTTTCTTTAAGATAGAAAATTATCCTTACGATCAAAGTTTTGTTGCAACTTATCTTTCAAGACATGTATTTGGTCCATATAAAGAAAAAAAACCTAATACAAGCATTCTCAGTATAATATTATTTAGTCATATGAAGTGCCTCCCTGTCATATAAACATACAGCATGACAGAGAGGAACTTTTAGGAACTTATGTAAATAAAATTCTACCACTTATGCTGTGGCAATCTATATAGTCTTCAGCTCTTCCATCAACCTCTGGGGTGATGATGCCAGGAAGAAATAAGGATCTAGAATCCTCCCTCTGCCTTTGTAAGATGGTTCTGGTGCTGCCTACTGTGAGAACAGGCTGAACTTGCAGACGATGCAGCTTCAGCCTCCATGTATGTGAACTGCAATGGTAGAATGGAGTTTATTATTTGTGGGTCTGAATTTGCCTGGAGTTCAGAAGGCTATTAAATACAATGTAGGTGCAATCAACAGGGCAGTTTTGTACTTCAGATATATCTATTTAAGGCCCAAAGTCACAAGAAAACCTGTGTGCTTAAAGTGGAAGATAGGTGCCTATGTTTGTATTTACAGTTCTCAAAGCACCTGCTCAGCTGCAATGTAACACTAGAGGTGACAAAAAGTTACTACCAGGTTTTTTTACAGTTCACTTTTTTTAGGTAGCTAAAATTCTGCTCCAAAACATATTGGCACAGTGACTTTTGGCAAATCTTTTCTGTGAACTAAGAGACACTATCAAACCAGCCTTCCTCTGCCTCTATCACTTCAAAAGCTCAATCCAGAAAAATTTCCAAGCGTATTTACTTGCTCAGGATTTAAAAAGCCTTCTATACTAGCTGAAACTTTCCTTTTTAGACATAAAGAAGGTATAATCAAATAACTTCTGGGTGACAGTTCAAGACGTTTGAGGATGCAGAAAAATGACTTCAATTTATTTCTTCTGTGTAAGAGGATTCAAACCTACCTTACGGAAGAACACCATAAAATGTGAGCTATTTGGGGATGATTGAAGTGCACTTGAAGCTGTTCCATTCTGCAAATAATTTAAAAAGGGACTGGATGGATTGTGCAACTACACTCAAGTCTTGACATGTAATAGGCTAGGGTATAGTTCCCACTTTGAGATACCTTCCTCTTATGGAGGGCCTCAGTTCCTAATACAGGGCTGTCATAGCCACCAGATACCTAAAGTCCCCATGCAACTCAGGTACAGCTGCTTTAGATGTTTTAGCAAACTGGGCTCAGTGGAGAGAGGATTTGATCCTGTGTGTCTTTTTAGGGTTTCAAATCATCAGCCCAAGTGGGGCAAAAGTGTGAAGATCCTTTAAAAACTGATAACTGTGTTTGTTTACAGAGACTTCAGTAACACAGAGACATTATGTAGTGAACAGAAATACTACTGTGAAACTTGCTGCAGTAAACAAGAGGCCCAGAAAAGGTAAGCAGAGAGCAGGCTATTTCACCATGTCGCTTCTGGGCATTGACCAACCTCCTCCTTGGTATTTCTTGTGTTTAGATACCTAGAAGCTTTACACCCCAGTTGCATTCTCTGTGTGGGCCAAAGAACCTACAGACAGATTGAAAGCTGTTACATTTATCTTATAGTCTAGAAGCTACTGCTAGTTGACTACTGTTACTTACAAAGTGCTTTTATAACGCAAAAATTTACTCGTTACGGAAAGATGGAATGGCTTGAACTTGTCAGGTCTTTATCATATGCACTCTAACGGTTTCACAGGATGAGAGTAAAAAAACTGCCAATGATTCTTGCCTTACACCTCAAGAGATTCAAGTATATGGAGCAATTGCACAGATATACTAAGCTGTCTTATCGTGTAGTATTTCCTCTGGAGTTACGTCTCTTCAACACGTCTGGCGATGCTGTCAACTTAGATCGCATGTACGACTTGGTAGCTGTTGTTGTTCACTGTGGAAGGTAAGATACTTTCATATAGATCTCAAGCTATTGCCAGATATTTGCCAAGGGCAGAGGCATGCCTGACAAAATGCAAGGAGAATGGGAGGGACATCATAAATTCTGCTGCTGTCCCAGCTTGCCTGAACCTGTGGCCTGAACCTCTTAACCACCCTCCTTCATAGTAAATCTCTACTCATTTTAAAAACAACGTCTCAGGCCTCCAAAAGTCACAAGACTGGTTTGAATTAATAGAGCTGTCTCCTTCCTCAAGAGCCCACTTACAGAGCTTGGGAGCCAGGACCCTGTGAGGGCCAGATGCATGTAGGTCCTGCAAGAGATTATCTTGTTCTCCTGTCAAGGCAATGAAAATGATAGTTTTAATAAAGCTTTTCACATATGGGGTATTGTCAAACATGAAACAAACAAAAATCCTCGGGGCTCTAGGAACATGACTTCTTGTCCCTCTTCTCAAAGACTGTGTGTAACTAAATACTCACAGTTGATACCAAGCTATTTTTCCCCTTAAATTTAGTTCATAACATCTTAAAAATATTTGCAGTAGTTGATGCCTGCCAAAACCAAATTGGTTATTATTCTATAGGTTAATTTGGAAATGGTCTTGGCACAGATGAAAACACAGTTAGCTTTCAGTTGACAAAGCCTTTGCAGAAGTTCAGTAAAAAGGTGAAAGGAGTAAATGTCTACTGACCCACCAGGGGTGGGTTTACTATGTTCTTCATAACAGTTATAATTCAGTCTGCTTCCATATAGAAATGTGGCTGATCAAAATGGACTCAATAGTATCTTCTAATATTTTGGGGTTTGTGTGTTTTGCTTTCTAGTGGACCGAATCGGGGGCATTATATTACTATTGTGAAAAGTCATGGATTTTGGCTCTTGTTTGATGATGACATTGTAGAGGTCAGTATGCTGACGGTCACAGCACAGCTGTTATGTTCATGTTCTCTTTCCTATTTGGGGTTAAAATTCTGATCCAGATCTCTGCATAGATTACTAGTTTGCAAAGCTATAGTTTGCTTGTAATGTGATATTTACAACAACTCTGTTAAGAAGTAAGATCGCAAATGGAATTATTCATCCTGTAGTTCTTACTCTGTCAGTGTCAGAGGGGTTGTTTTATTTCAGAGAACATCAGTTTTTAATATCAGACTTCAAGGGTTTAATTTGGAATGTTTTTTATATCTAATAAAATCAATTTAATCCATTAAGACTTAAAATATCCATGAACTTTGTTGCAATCCTTGGCAACGTAACTTGGCAAAACTGAATTGGGTAAAGGTAGCACTGCTCTAGAATTTTAATTTTTGAACAGTTGGGAACTTAGAAGAAAGTCTGGATTCTGCAGTTGATCTGGGTTTGTCTGAATATAAATTAGAGCAGGATCTGGCCTGTGGGTATTACAGATTCTGTCTAAGCATTCTGCAATTCATTCCTAAGCAACCCCATTATGTCATTGTGGTACCTTGACAAAATGGAGGTCTTAAGCCTTATTTCCCAGGAGTAAATCCAGTGGAGGATAGTAAGCACTGGGACATTGGATGGGCCATGTCTTGAGGAGTGTTTCTGGAAGTTTCAGAAAGAAGGGGTGACATGGTCACATTTTTGTGTTTTAACAGTGTTCATTATTGCACTCCAAGGAGTCTCGCTGTTACTGGAAAAAGCCTAATTCAGTTAGGTTCACCAAGACCAACATTCCTGTTGATTTCCGTGACTGAGACTAGTAGGGCTTAGCCCCTGAACATTACCTTTTTGCTGCTTAAATTGCAAACAGAATTTGTTAATTGCTACCCTGAAACAAGTAACTGAATTTGTCTTTTGTGTTTATACGGTCATTTGATCCATGTTTGGTACTTCTTTTACCTAACAGCACACTAATTTTTTTTATTTATTTTGCAGAAAATAGATGCTCAAGCTATTGAAGAATTCTATGGTCTGACCTCTGATATATCAAAAAATTCAGAGTCTGGCTATATTTTATTCTATCAGTCAAGAGAGTAACTTGGCAAACTGTGACAACTGCGCACAATGATGCTGCACACAAAAGAAGGTGATGGCCCCCCTTAACTGACTTTTACACAGACCACATCTTGTGTGGTTGAACAACAATACACTGTCTGCTACTAAATGGTCTATGTGATATTGACTATAACCATCCATTTTTGACATACAGAACTTTGTTTTGGAGAGGGGGATTGTTTGTAGTTTTTAAGTGTGATTGAAGAATTAATTGCAGTCAGATTTTAGTGGAATTTATATGAACTAACATTTACAGATAATAAGATTTGGATGTCAGCTGTTAAACCCAGTCCAGCTAGAGTAGTATTTTGTATGGAAGTGTTCATCGCATTTAGAGAAAAATTGTTTAAAACTTTCTAAATGGCTTTGGGGTGTGTTGATTTACAAAGCATTCCTTTAAATACATCTTGACTTACATTTACCCATTTTAATTGCAACAAAAAAACATTTGTTTCATGATGATTGGAATTATGGTTGTATAGGGGATTTTTTTAATATGTTACTCTCTGATATTGTTCCAAAGTCTTTTAAGCTTTGGGTTATTAAAAAGTTTCAATGCATAACCTCAGGCCTAAAATTCACATAGAGAGATTTAAATTACAGTGGAACCAAGTAATTCCGTATGTCCAGTCACTTTGTTTATCATGAGACAGTACAGTTCAGGTGAGATTTCAGAACTTTCAGAGCACTGGAATAAAGGGAGCAAGATGACATGTGGCACAGAGATAAATTACATGTATAGAGATAAAGCTTATCTTTCCATTAAAATGATATCATAGGTTTACTTAATGGAGTTTGCAGAGATTGCAACACTGCTCACATATAACATCCAGCAGGACTGAAATGACAGTGCATTTAAATGTGCCGTTCATACAGTGCGTAAGACATTAATTGATCCTGCAATTTTCAGAATATCTGTTGGCTCCGTTTTCATTTCTCAAGACAGAGTCCATTTCTTAGCAACATAACATAAGGCATAACAACCATTAGTTTACATTCACTGTCATGTATATACCATCTCTAACATTTTGGCCATGTACGACAGCGTTTGAGTCACCAGAGAAACAGATAGGCGTCTGGAGTGTCTGACTTCAAAAACATCAGAAGGCTTAGTCTGTGATTTTACTGGGTAAATTTTGCTGGCACTAGTCAAGTACTGACTAATAAAATTGCTGAACTCACTGGAATTTGGCAAAAGATGAATGTAGAAGAAAGTATCAACAGGGTATGAGAAGGGATCGATATCAGGTTAAGGCAGTGGTAATGCTGCGTAAGCACCTTGCTTGCTTGGACAGTTTCACTCCATTATACAATTCTTGAACTTCAGTAGCCATATTCCTGTTCCAATGAAGTCAACAGCAAAAACGCTTTTCATATCTTCAGGGGCATTGACAGTTGATTCTAGTATTTACAAGGAAATATTCTCATCTCACAAGATGTATTTCTACCTATTATATTTCATTCACTCTCAGTATGTATTTATTAGACAATGCTGCTTTAGGTCCTTCTTTAAGAAGCCTGACTGCCACTTTATGGCCAACACTCCATTTCAAGAAAAGGCTTTGGAAGTGCCATTAAATCTTATAATTTAGTCTTCTATAGGAAAGAGAATAACTTTTTTCCCTCGCAATCTACTATGAATGTGAAATATCGTTTGCTAAATAATGGTGAAAATGAAGTACTAGTTTCTACTGTAACATCAGTTGAAGTTCAGTTGGATTTATCGTTGTCCATTTTGTAAACTGAAGAAATGTAGCCCTTTATACTGAATGAGAAACATAAGTGGATTTTTCATCTGACATTATTTGTGATTTATCATGTTCTTATACTGATACAAGAAAACAGACTTAGAATATAACCTTAGAGAACTTACTTAGGTGAATAAGAATAGTGGTCTACAGAGATCACTCACATGAATGAAGGCTCGTATGAAGGCTCAAGACAAGCATAATTGGGATGCAGCTCTAGTTCTTTTATTGATGTTAGAATGAAATGTTCTGACACAGGAGACAGACATCTTAAAGACTTCAATTCTCACTGAAGCCCAAGAGCTTTTCCACTGAAAAACTAAACCTTCAAATCCCTCTTTAATGAATTTATTTATAAGCATTCAGAAATTCCATATAAAAATATAATAATCACTGGACTTTTAAAAGAGGTAAGGTTTCCTTGTTGTGAATGAAGGCGCTTTCTTGATCAGCATTAGCCAGTGCTGATTCAAACGTCTGTACTTTACAGCTGACTGCTGAACATTCTTGCACCATTCTTCAATTTTAAAACAAGCAACAAAAAAGATATTCTTAAGGTATTATTTGCATGTTTAAGGCTCGCGTTTATATGAAAAGAAATTTTTCATAAAAATAATTTTTAAATCAGTTCAATTTTTAGGAAATATTTTCCTTATTTCAGTTGACTTATTGGAAAATTGATTTTTTTAATGTTAATTATATGAATTAATATTTAAATGCTAAAGTACAGGATAATAATCTTTAGTTTTCTCCAGCTGCAAGACAGCTCTAGGTTGTAAAATGCTGTCTTAACATCAGTCCAGCAAAAGCTGTCCTCCACGGCCATATGAATAGTGCCAGCCTGGGCAGCAGAACTTCTCTGCTGTGTCAAACTAAGAACATCCGCATTGGTTTTGCAGGATCCTCACAGGAACAATCATATGATATAAAGTATTTTAGTTGATTAAATAAAACATAATCCTTTTTCTCTTATGCTTCTGTGTAGATTTCCAGTCTCTTATGAAAGAATGGAAAAATATCTAGGACAACGAAAGCTTTTCAGCCAGCAGCTAGGAAACAAAATTGTAGCACAGATGTCCAGTAGTATTCTGTGCTTCCCTAAAATTACTTTTTTATGGTGCCAGGGTCTGAGCACATTAGACCTAATGACATCTGAGGTTTTCTACATGTTTCACGTGCTGTTGCTGGGATGAGTTGTCTGTTTATAAATCTTATTACTGTGTTCTTACTCAGAAAAAAGAAATGTCCTGTGCTGTTTTTCCACCAAATCCAACTGAAGCACTGCAGTGCTGATGAATCAGTTATCTTAGAGGATGAGCTCAGACTTCAACTTTTATGTTTCACAGAACAGGCTGTCAGGATTTTATGTAATTTCTATTTCTGGGACATAGCAGAGGGAGGCAGAAGATGGGAGTAATGGAAAAGCCATACCAGTGAAGCAGAACACCTTGTTGAGAAACTAAGTCCCAAAATTATTCCTGTTAATTTTATTTTAATAATTTACAGTTAGCTCAGAGAAGTAGGCTACACCTTAAAAGTATCGTTCCTTTAGCAGCTGGAGTAAAGAAAATAAAGCAGTAGGTGTTTCCTTTGTATTAGATTCAATAAAGGTATCAAAGAACTAACTAAGTTGAAACTGAAATTCATGTTACTTGGTGGGTCCTAAAGTGCCACCACAACTTGTCTTTTATCTTCAGACATCACATTTCATTCACCCATCTGTTGCAGCATCAATACTTGGGATTGGAGCTGACAGCTTGCAGCTGCCAGTGGTTTGATGCCTCTCAGCAGCAGACCCTTCTTGTTTTGGCTCTTTTTTGCTGTTGGTGGCTGACGAGTGTTAGCGCTATCTTACAGCTGAATGTGTGCTAGAAATTTGGAGAAGTTTTGGGTGTACCTGTTCTTTGCTAGCGTTCGTTTTAATTTATTTCTTTTTTGTTCGTCTGTTATTGTATTCGTATAATAACTTATGTAGTTAATATTATTAGTTTTCTGTTCTAATTTTTATGTACTTTGATTTTTTTAAATGTAATCAACCTTAGCACTTTAAGAAACAGTTTCAATCATCTTGTGAAATTCCAATCAGCTTAATATTTTGCCTTCATATTTTTGCTTTTGCGCTGTTTGCTTATGATCCAACATCTCTAGTTACAACCCAATTTCCATTTTTAGGCTTGTGGTCCTAGCTGGGTTGCAAACTTGGAAGCCCAAATTTGTTCATGCATAACAAGGATGCGGTATTTACTATGCATCCACTACACACAGCAGTATGTACCTGATGAACTGTGCTCACAATGCACATCTCACAGCCCTTATTGCTCTCTACCTGCTAACCTGTCCAAGAATAACTTTAATCTGTGGCACAGTTATCAATGACTATAATTCAGAAAAGCTTCACTTCTCACAAGAGAATTCCCTTTACCAAACACAGAGGTAACTGTCAATCAGCTGATCATGCAGGTATTGCTCTCTTTGTACAGTCTCGTGTGAATAATCTTAACTGCTACATTTATTCTTGGCCCTTGTGTAAGTCCTAGCAAGGAGAGCAATCTTTTTGCATCTTCCTTCTATCCGCTTGGGTTCATATAAAGGGGAGAAAAAATGAAGTCAGAAAAGTGCTGGTCTAAAAAAAGCTACACCATCTAGCAAAGACATTGGATGGTTTTTAGAGGCCAGCATCTGTGATATCCATATCAGAAAGCCACTGGCTTTCTTTGTTGTTAATAGAAGGGTTATTCTTAGTTATTTAGACATTGTACTCTCTTTGATCTATTAGAAGTCCAGGGCTTTTTCCTGTTGCATCAGTTCTGTTGCTGAGATATTTCTTCACAATTTAACATGGCACTTAATATTTGAATAGTCCTTGGGAAGCCTCAATAGACACTCTTTTAATTTCTTTCCAGTTAACGTGCATTACTTCAAAGAGATTGCTTGAAGTGTCCACAAGACTTACTCAGATTAACACAGTCCTTTTGCACACAAGGTCAAATAACACCTATCAGGAGGTATGTGCCCACCTGATGGGACCATCTGGGCTAAGCTCATGCCTTTTTACACACTAATAATTCTTTACACCCTAGGAGGTTTGCTTACTGGCTTTGTCTGAATGAGTTAGTATGAAACTGCATGTAACTCCCTTTATTCGTGGTCTCACAGTTGCTATAATTCTTTAATGATTTTGCTTCAGTTGGTTATCACAACTGGGACTATTGCACAATTTAAAATAATTGTGTGTACCATTCACAGTGGTCAGTCCAATAGCCTAATGCTTCTGGTGAAGGCTGTTGCAGGTGGCAACTTCACTATATGCAAAAATATTAGAGAGTAAGTGACTTCTCTGTGATAGCATGGTACGTCTGGCTGCTGGCATGCAGCTTCCTAACCCTCAACTTGCACCCAGCTAAAGCTGGTGCTCTGTCCTCTAGATAATCCTAATCATTCTCCTGGGGTTTCCAAAGTGGCAGAAGCAAACCCTTTGTGAAGACACCTTGCCATTCACCAAAACATCTTACTTGCCACAGTAGGTAATGAGTATTTGCAACCTGTCTCTCCTTGCTCTGCAAAATCTCATTAACAGATATACATTCCTTAAAAATGCTGAGCTTGCTTAAACATCAGCTTTGTATTTGCAATGTGTTCATGTTTGCAAATGTCCCAGGTTGGACTATGTTCACATACTAAATTGTTTCCTAGTCCTCTCTCAACTCTCATTCTAACAGCACGAGCAACATCAGGGCAGCCATGTTACAGGTTTGAGTGCTTTTCCTGGAAACAATTTTCAAGCTTCAGTGGCTTTTGTTAAAGAAGACCTAACACAAGCTCAATAACTTATCCATGACTCTTTAGGAGTAAAGTCACCATATGCTGTACAAGTGAAGGGTAGGGGGAAGAAAGAAAAGCAGCAGAAATATGGAAAGGGCTGGTTTTTGGAGGCTTTGAATATGTATATCTGTTTGTAAATAGCGTCCCTATCTACCTTGTCAAAATGATGCAATCATAATAAAACTACTTAAATATTTTGTGCTAGTTTTTTAAATGGATTAAGAAGTAGTAAAATTATTAGTGACACAGTGGGGGACACATGAAAGTACTGAATTTCTGGTGAAGCATACAATACATGGTGTATGTGTACAGCTGAGTATCTGCTCTTTTTAATCATGTACTTGTAATTACACCCTGCACTACCTGCAGAACTGTAAGATAAATCTCATGTTGGTTATTAAGGTTGTAACATAAGAAAACAGTATTTTCTCCTGTTAACATGTTTATATTTTACATAAAATAAACTCCCTAGCTGATCTTGCTTCCATTCAATTTGCTTTCAATTCAGCTGGAGCCAGACTAAGGCTGAACACTAATGTTGGTTGTTACACAACATGCTTCTGAATGTCAGGTATCTATTCTTACCAATGGCAAGATTGCTGATGCTTGCTATTTATTTCATCTAATGGAGTCGTATTTTAAGTCACTTCAGAGATTGTTTCACCACCTGGGCTAACTGCCTCTGAAGTGTCTTATGGGAACAAGTTTTGCATGCAGTTCTTGAGCTGTCTTGGTGGAATATACATACAATAGCATGACTGAGCTGTACCTAGTTAAAGCACATCACTGACCTTGCCAGAGTTGCTGAGAAAAGCTAAAACTGAACAGAATATAAAGCAGCCAGAACAGAACTACCTTTTGCATCAGGGAACAAGGAGAACCCTAAGCCCTTTAGGCTGGGGTTTTGCCTGTGACTTTAAGAGTGGGAAAGGGTTTTGGTAACGACATCTAAATTCTGTCAGAGCATTAAAAGGTTCCTGTGCTCTGCTCATTTTCCTGAAGTTATTCGTTAGCAATCATGATTTACTTTCTCAAAAGTGAGGTAAATAAAAGACTGGAGTTTCTTGCTTTTGTCTAGATGGATTGTCATTATTCCTTCAGAATAATTTGGAGAACCAAAATCAAACATAGCTGTCAAACTGCATGTTAAGATGCTGTAAGATTTATGGCACATCAGACTATCAAAGGACTAGGTTGAAAACCACATCTCACAGTACAGATTTCTTCTCAAATTCAAAACCTTGCAGCACCCTCAAATTTATTCCTAGGTTATCAGAACATAAGCTTTTAAACGAAGGATAAAGACATATTTAAAACACAGGAGATAACTGAAATAAAGAAATGGCAAATCCATACTTTCAAAATGTTTTAAATAAATTTCATAGTGTACATATAAAGAAACCAAGAAAAAGTTTCCGAGGGCTAGGTTCACAGTCGCTGCACGTGGGCTCCACTAGAACTGCTCTCACTTCAGACCTGCGTTTTCCTTGGAGCTGTGTGATGTTTACCAATGTCTCTGTTGTTTATTTTTTGGTATGAGTTAGATTAATCATTTTACGTTAGATTGGCTTGTGTTCCGAACAACGAAACAGAGAAATACTAAAAATGTAATTTCATCTTGAACAAAAATTCAGGTATGGTAGGAGACAATTAGAAGATCCCTCATTTAAATGCACTCACCAGACTTGAAACAGTACTTATTAGACATGACCAAATGTATGCCATAGAAGACCATGCTTCTGGAGATGTTAATTTCCTTGAATGTCTGTGTGCAATTTAAAAATCAAGTCAATTTTTTTTAAAGAAGAAAAATAGCACAACCATTTTCAAAACACGAATATATATATATGGTAACAGAACACGTCAATTACCTGTTCTGAAAAATGTTCCTCTTCACTTATTAATTTTATATCAAATAGTAGTAGATTGCTCCATCTCCTTGTTAAAGGAGTTCACTCAGCTTCTCTGCATGACTCGTTTGGCTGCTTTACTGTGACCCAAGAGCTCCAAGCTTTCCTCAGTCTAAAAAGATTGTAGCCACATGTCCTTGTCTTCTCTAGGAAGCTTCTGTGGCACAGGCTATGGGGCCAGCATCCCTCCGAAGACCTGGATCTTCCCAGATCCTTTCTCCCAGGGCACACCAGCCCAGACCAGTATCAGTCTCCACTCTGCACCTAAGTAGCTTCAATACACATTTTCCCCAAGTTCATCATTCCAGGAACACATACTGCATGGGTTTTGTATTGTTTCCAGTACAGAACCACTTTGTTAGATCTGCTAACGTGTTTTCCTGCGTAAAGCAAAGTGATAAATAACCGTGTGTACTCTCCTGCTGCAGTGTGCTCCTGTGGTCTGAACCTAAGAAAACCCCTTTTACAAATCAATCCAATACCTTTCTGAACCATAACAACTTTCCCCCCGCCTTTTCTTTTCCTCCTATAGTTCCCTTCCCATGTTCTCATATGGCTGAAACTCAGTTGTCTTTGTCACAGCAGACACCACAGGTGCCTACTACTGTGAGCACAACGCTAGGGTTCAGATGTGAAGGATGAGCTTGCTGTGAAGGAAGCCATTGGTGGCACTCACTGATGTAAAGAGTGATCCTTATGAAAGTGAACGTACTCTGTCTGTATCAGTTTAACCAGCCACGAACACTTCTCTTGATGCTAACAGTGCATTTCTTCTCCATGAATACAGAAACAGCAGAGGAAGCAACAGCCTGGAGTTTGCACATTGCCCCTGGATGCATGGAGAAACCTACCAGGGTCAAAGAGAATTCAAGATGTGGAGACTGATAGATATTTTTTGCCAAATCACTGCAAGGGTGAAATAAAGAGGTCAATACTGGAATGAAATTTAGAATAAGCCAGAGTAAAAAATTATCCTTTGGATTTCATTTCACACACATATGAGGAGAAATATTCAAGTAATATTCTAGAACAGCAAAGATGTTGAAACAGAAGATATAGGTTTCACCTGACGTTGCAAACTAGGCATCACAAGTGCTTGGGCATCAATCAATAGACTGCATGACAGAGACCAAATTCTGCTGTCAGTCACCTGGGTTTAGTTGAAAAGAGACTCAACAGGTTTGCAGTTTTACGGTGAGACTGGTAATAACAGAAACTGCAATGAAGATTCTTACAGTATCTTCATAAATTTTTTGGTGTGCTGAGCTGTGTTTTCTGTACAGCTGTGAGACAAGGTTATGTATGGAACACTATAACAACTGGAGAAGAACTACTTATCTGTGCTCTCTGAAAACATGGTTCAAGAGCTCAAACAAAATCTTACGCTTAATTTAGTCACTAATCATATAATTCTCACTGTCATTTGTGAAGCATTTTTCATCTTCAAGATGGTTCAACCAGTAACTTAACTTTCTGACTCTTAATGTGGTAAAAATTGTAGAAATTTGGTGATGAGTGCCAAAATCCCTAGCTATTTTAGATAACTGCAACTTGAGCTGAATCTAGCCACCTCCATAGTTTAACTAGTAGGAACATTTTCACCGGCTGCTTAGCAGCTGCTTTGATGACCTGTTCACCTCTGGATGCAGTTCAAAGTGCAGATCTTGTAGCACATCGCTCTAGTATAACCTGATCCCTTGCTATCTCTGAAACAGCTTGTCTTGCCTGGAATGCACAGGCACAGCTGAGGTTGCTTGGGAAGTGTGTCATAACAGCACTTACAATGAATAGATTAGCTTTCTTTTGCCCCCTAGTAATTGTTAATTATGATATACCAGCAGGAAATACTAGGTAAAGCAAGGATGTTGTCATTTGGTTTATTTTTCTTTCTTCCTTCTGGATATTTCTGGTTACATTTTCAGATGAACAAAAGTATTCTGAGGCAAGGTCATTGAAGTTTTGACTGGTTTAGTTCTGCAAGATGTGTAGCTCAGGCAGAGACCAGTGATGGCTAAGACACCAGAATAGCACTCAGTTGTCCCTCAGAAGCTGGTCTCGAGAACAAAAAAAAAAACCCCAAAGGTAAGGAGAATTCTTTTCCCCTAGCCTTTACAACTATGATATTTTTCAATGCTCAAGCACAGCTTGTTAATTCTACTGTTAACATATATGGGAAGATTTTGGGGCATATTGCATCACCATGTAGTGACAGGGTTTCAACCAACATTGAATTAAGCACACTTTTGCAATAACAATCTTCAGAGTAGTGTTCAAGATTTATATTAAACGGTATTCTTACGGTGGCTTAGAGAAGGTGATACATGATATCTAAAAGCTTTACTTTATGGCAATGTTACACGTTCATACTCGTTTACTGTTCCCAAATGGAGTTACAGAGGATGAGGAAAGGCAATCGGATTATTATAAAGCAAGCAGTACTGCAGAATATAGACCAGGTACAGCCAGCCTTTGGTGTGGCAACAGCAATGAATAAACACTCGATGTTTAGCTGGTCTGCTTAGTTGTCATGACACTTGCAGAAGAAACGTACCTAGAGAATGTGTTTCCTTAACATACTGAATCTGTTGCTCTCGCTCTTGTGCAGTCAATCCCTACCTCCAGATACTGAGCTGAAAACAATCCACTCCATTCACCATACTCTATATATAATTGAACTGTATTTATCCAAAGGTATTTTACTCAAAATCCCTGTAATATGAAAATGACCGTATGCCCAGGCAAAACATTTACCTTGAAATTCTGTTACACCTGAATTCATGCAGCCATTTCCTAATTAAAAGAAAATCTCAAGTGACATTCTGCCCCCTCTTTACTGGTTGGTTTGTGTTTTGTTTTGTTTTCCCCTGTAAGCCATGATCATATGCACTTCTTTGTTTTTATTACTCCTACAGTTTTGGAAATCTTCTGCCACTGTACCTGTCACTGCACTGAAAAGTACTTAGCTTCTCTCTCTCTCTCTGAGGAACGGCAATACCAGTCCAGATTCAGATGAATTTTGCAACCATTCAATATCCAATATTATAGGGAACATCACAGGACTCATCCTTCAGGAAGGCAGCAAGGCCTACAGGTTGTTATTTCCAATCTCATCCCCAGCAAGAACTCAATGTATTAAATTGATCAAATTATGCAACCTCTCTCTCCCTTTCTTTCCCACCTAGAAAATGGGTACACCAATATTTATCTTTCTCAGAGAACTATGGAGCTTAGGTCAGAGGAGTAGATGCTGCAACCTCAATCACTCTCATATGCACAATAACTAAGTTATAGCAGTATATTCTTTTCAGGCAGTCTTCTTTTAATAAATGCAGTCCTCCCTTCAAGAGGGGAGATTTGCAGACGGTGAGACCAGCTGACTGTTATTTGACAGGAAAAGATCTTCTTGTGAAGATCAAACAACTGTCCAGAAGTGGCAGGAATTAATTCAGTGATATAAATATACCACATGTTTGTCCTGAAAGGTCAGAATTACTGGATTTTATTTCCAAGCAACATATCCCATCATAACCCCAGTCAAAGTCAGTGGGCAAAGATCAGGTCCAGAGTGAGTAATCGATGATCTAACAAGGGAGTTGCTGCATGTTTCTTTCAACTTGCTGTCTCTCACAATGTCTGTATCTAGAGACTTCAAAGGAAAGGGGGAAAACCCTATTGCAGACAGCTACGAAATAAGTGACCCATTAAAGAAGATCATTTCCTTATAAAGAAAAGAAAGAAAAATTTCCAAGGGAAAGAAACTTTCTCTTCAACCTTACTCAGTCAACTGTTGCTTTTCGTACAGATAGGAATTAGGCTAATGGGTTATGCCCTGTGTACTGCCTGGTTCTTTATGTATTTGCTTAGCTCAATTCCCCCTGGAAAAAAAAATTAACAACCCAACATTTTGTCACCCATAATAGTTTTCCATTTATGCCTTAGATAACAAGATGCTATCATGTTGTTTACAGTCCTACTTATTTTAACTTGGCCCTTGGAAGGGTTTTAGGATGACCCCAAGATCAACAACAAAACTGACCTAACAATGATAAGATAACACCAAAAAAAACCCACAACCCAACCAGCCCCTCAATGATTTTGGAATTAAATATTAAAAAAAACAAACAACATTTTACTCCAGAACTCTGTCCTTAAATAATTTATCTCTTGGATTTTGTACTCTATTTTAACCTTATTTTTCACATCTGCAAAGCAGAGAAGTCAGCCAAGTCACTGCAACGTTCTGAGAAGGAAATGGTTAATATTCATGAAGGGGAGTAGGAAATGTTGTGTTCCTATTATAAAGGGCAATTCCTCACCCACATGGGCATTTGGAGCTCATAAGGATCAGGCTTCCAAAAAACCCCACATTTCATGGCTGGAACACTAACAAATATGCAGAAGTGAACCGGCCTCAGCTGTTACAGTGATGGACCAGTGGTTTAAAGAGCTGCTGTTCACATTCAATGTCCACTCTCATCAGACCCTTTCTACTGACCAGTTATCCTCTTCCAAAAGCTAATAAGAGCTTTTGTAGGAGAAAAATTTTCATTTGGCTAAATGTTAATTTTACAATGCTGGCCACCTATCGTGGAATAATTTGCTTTTGTTTCATTCCCACACCCAACACACACACCACCAGGAAAGGGCTCTACCTTATATTTTCAACTCCTTTAAACAAATTAGGCAACCCCATATGACATTGTGGCTTTTATGCTTAGCAGAGAAATACTTCACGAAACAAAGGAGTCAAGGACATTACACCAGAGAGTCACTATCCCTTGGGTTTTGGCCCTATCAGCTATTTGACATGAAACTGTTTTGTGCTTCTTAGCACTTTTCTTTGTGAATGCTTACCAAATATTGTCTTTATTCTTTGGCTTCACAGTCATCTTATAATCATCTCAGCATTCCTGGACTTCAGGAAAGATCAGGTCCAGACCTAAAACCAGTTCCAAATTTCAAGAGTTTGATGTAAAAACATTAGTAATACTTGTTTCTAGAAGCAGTCCATGGGACCCAACTAAACTCACATTAGGACTGCTGTGGGGTTTACAAGCCATATGGCTCAAAGCCATTTTCAACTGGCTAAGGCTGGGTAACTTGTGCTTAGTCTCCTGATGGGTGATACTGTGGATAAGATAATTAACACAAGTGTACAACACAGGAACTTGTAAGAGACAAGGACTTTTTCCAAACAGTTAAATCATCATCTACTTTCACTTGCTTCTTGGTCAATACACAGTTTCAGACACAAAGAATATTCTGTTTCTCAGGCTTGAGGACTACTTGAGAAAGCTATGGGAGAAGCAATGGTTAACTGCCTCAGGTATGGGCCTCAGGGCATGTGCCTTCTCGTGCTGCAGTGTCCTGCAATGTTAATGAGAGCATCAAGCATCATTCTACTGTTACTTTTAAAAAAAGATTACTCTTAATACCATGTGCACCCAATTGTTTTGCAACAGCAGCTTCTCCTCCTGTTGCTGTGTCCTCTGGCCTGTAACAGATACTAATCAAAATGGAGAAGCTGCAGCAGGAGAAAACTGTGATCTTATTTCTCTAACACAGTGTGTTTCCTTGGCAGCAGATGCCTTTTGACACTGATCCCGTTCACACTGGAACTGTATTTTCCTACTTCTGTGGAAAAGCACTGCTTTTCTTCCTTCCAAATCCTACCTGCCATCCTTCCATAACAGGGTTTTAATAAAAAGCCAAACAAAGCAAACCCCTGTGCCACAAAATATCCTAACTTCCAGCAGCTGAAATGGACCCAAGCACTGACGAACATGGTATGATGAAAAATGAGCTTAAAACAGAACACCACATCCAAATAATCCCCAACTGGCATAAATTATCATCATCTACATTCATGTAATATTTGATACACATGAACAGATGTGAAAGAAATCCCGACTTTTACATGCTACGATTCAATGTGCTTTGGGGCATTCACTGAAGTCAACGTGAGCAGTTTTTGTCCTGTTGTGTTGGAAAAACGGCTTGGACAGACAGTAACTAGGTGTCTGTTAATTGAAAGTACACACATAATATTCATAACTGGATGCATGTAGTTGAGAACATAGTATAGAGATGTTTGACCTTGGCAATCTGTGACGAATTTCCTGAAGTTTAAGCCCTCTGACAGTTTTGCCTGTGCTTTCCAGGAAATTTCTAGACAAGCCGAGTCTGAAAAGACAAAAAAGAGACAGGATACTAGAGGAAGTATCAGCTCCAGGAGCGTGGCTCATCATGAAGCAGTGGGGTTTGGAGGCCAGTAATTTTTTTTCTCCTCCCTTTTAGTACCTGGCTGTGACCTAAGGACTTTTACAAGGACAACTTATACTTGAGGAGCTTGAATAAAAACAATTTCTAAGCTGTTTGATCAAAGGTCTGTTTGACAGAGGGCTCTCTTTGGTGTTGGGAGCAAAGGGAATTTAGAACAAACATGTGCTAAACCTTAAAAAAACCCCAACTAAATACTCAAAAATATTCTCATGCTGCCTTTCTTTTAATAAGTGTTCACACCCCAGTAACTTTTCCGCCAGTCTCTCACCAGTATGTGTTTTGTTTCTGCAGTAGTAAATTTCCAGTCTCCAGAGCTAGAGCAAACAGAAGCCAGTTAAATCGAAAATTATGACTATTCTTCAAGTATTTTATGACTCCTTTTGCATAGATTACTTGCATTTAAACTGTCTAAAACCTCTCCTACAGAGATCTTCTACATGCATCTCTATAGCAACACATAAAGGAGCAAAAGTATTTGTTTTGCTGTGTTCATAAAATATAAACCCACAGATTCTGGCATAATACGTAGCCACTC
>NW_009937822.1:40580-56927 GCF_000696875.1 Nestor notabilis
AATTAGCTTTTTTTGGGGGGAAAGGCTGGCAAGTCCTTTGGAACAAGAGAGAGAACAAGTCTGTAAAGGGCAGGAAGCCTGTGCTCCTCAAAAGCATTTCGAGGAAATGTCTTTCACCCTCTCCATAAGAGCCTTGAGCTTTCCTTTGGAAATACATGAGCACTCTCTCTTGCAAGGACCAAAAGGCCCTTTGCAAGTGTTCATCCGGGTAAAAACCCTGACTGGAGCAGCACAACACCCCAGTGACCCATGGGCAATAAAACCCAGAACTCCCAATTCCTATGTCTCCCCAGGCTCTTCAGGGTCCCACTCACTCACATCCCCAGTCTGGACCATTTGTTCTCCTTCCCATGCCCACTGGCTTGTAGGACCCTGAGGTGATTATCCAGGCTGCTTGTTTCACCAGTACATGATCTGCTGTTAATAAAGGGCAGCAAGTCATCTGGCTCTGAGAAGGGCTGGGACCGAACCAAGTAACACCCCTAACAGACCTAAGAGTCTCCCATGGAGCACAGCAGTGGAAAGACAAATGTCAGGCCAATAAGTAAATATCCTTTTACAAGCAAAACTAATATCCTTATTATAACTCTCTCAGCTTTTGGCTATTTTGGTATCAACTTAGATTAATACAGCATAATTCAACTATTTTGTGGGTATTCAAAACATTCAATCCTATTTTTTGCCTTCAAAGGAGGTAAAGAATATATAATGCCACTTATATGGCTTGCTTCTGCTCATTCTGAAATCAACCGGGACTCTTTCCTTTGAACTTAATAGCTTTTGCTTTATAGTTGCATTAATAAAGCTGTGACCTGGTGTGTGTGTGGACCTGGTCTGTGCTGGAAATGGGAAAATGGAATAGGTGCTTGTTTGGTCTTATACAACTTGCATAATATGGCCACAGCCTAGTTTCAGTTTATTTCTGTGAGAATAGCACTAAATTTAAGGTACTATCCAGAAGCTGCTTTATTCAACTGTTACATTTTAATATAGCTGCTTACCTGAATGTCAGAATGTTATGATTGGTTAATAAGCATTTATAATTAAAACAAACAAACAACAACTACACAGTATTCAGATTCTAGATTTCTATCCACAGATCCCATGGGGATTTTAACAGCAGTTTAAAGTTCATTATCATATTTCTTGTTCCTCCTGTCTCCCTCCATAAGTTTGAATTCAGTCTGTGATCATTGCCACCCTTCATGAGTTAAAACACTCATAATTCCCAATTCATTCAAGTGAGAACTTCATAATCTAATGAAAATCATTAAATTAAGCAGCTCTTTTGCAGTCCCATTGTTTTAGCTGCCTGATTCATCAGTCACCTGAGGAAATCAGCTAATGAGATTAAATAATCAGATAGCTAAAAGACAGCATGCAGATTGCATTGTCTGAATCCTACTAAAAAAGGTAAGCCAGTTTATGCCCCTTATATTCTACTATAACCCTGTGAAATTCCGAACTCTCT
Organism: Nestor notabilis; assembly: GCF_000696875.1. NCBI lineage: Eukaryota > Metazoa > Chordata > Aves > Psittaciformes > Psittacidae > Nestor > Nestor notabilis. The sequence continues at coordinate 42,052 of NW_009937822.1, forward strand.
GACACTGAAAACACAAATTTCAGTTTATTCTGTTTGACATTTGCTATGGAGTGTTTCCATTGAGGTGTTTCATCAGTGTTATTTAGTTCTTAGAGTAAGGATGAAGGCACCAGAAAACCTGAGATTCTCCCCAGCATCATCATGTGTTGAATTCAGAATTTTTAATCTTTTGTCTTTTGCTCTGGGGCTACCCATCAGCTTGCTAACTCTGGTGCTCATCTCCAAGAACAGAGTCATCTTTGACAAAAAGCCATGTAGATACCTAAGAAGCCAAGTTCTTTACTGAACTAGGCTGAGTAGCTCTATGGGGAGCCATGAAACTTACTGATTTTTACCATATGGAAACCATCCTCCATCCTTAACTGTTGCTGTCTTTTCTGAACCAAGTGGTTCTGATTTCAGACATGTAGCCTTGGGGGCATGGGGGAGCAGCTATATGAAACCCTCTGTGAGATACCCCTAGAATGTTGTGATACATAATGTCATGGAAAATTCATCTCTACCCTTCCTATTTAGTTTGCTATAAAACTGTATTATAGAATTACCAAGAAGGGATAGATCCAAGCATCCAACTTACGCTTTCACAACCCAGCAGAGAGCTGTAGCTCTGCAGTTTTCTCACAGGAACTTGTACAAAGTGAAGTAAGATTCCATCTTGCCCCATCTTCATGATTAGAGGATACAAAGAATATCTGAGCCGCTAGCCTAATGCAGATAGTTGTTTCTTCTATTTGTGATACAGGATGAGATTGGCTTTCAAAAAGCGCTTAAGGTAGAGTCACAGCTCCTCTTTGCTAATGCATGCTTGAAACTCCCACATCAGCAGGCTTTCTATACAGGCACTTCTGATTCATAGCTGATTTGTACTTGGTGTATGCAATTGGTATATACATTTATAAAGGTAAAACTATGACCACATCCAACTAGAAATAAGCCCTGACTATTTTAAATTATTATACTGAATCATTAGGCGAGGCTTTGGTATCTCCATAAGCTAGGGGAAAAACTCCCAATTCATTCATCACTCAGAGTAAACTGCTTCATAAAGATATGGTCTTTTAGCTTGAAAAGTGTGGGCAGAATGCTGCCACACATGGGAAGGCAACAAGTGTCCTGGTGGGAGGTAGAGTATGGATACCGTGTAGGGGTTCTTTTGTGACTTGTACATCACTCACCCAGCAGCTGCAGACAGCATCAGGCCAAGCAACTGCTCTGCCACCCTTGAAACCCAGGACAAAAAGTTAGAGAGGGAAAAAGCTTCAAACATACAGCTTGCCACTTCAAGCAAATTCAATCATGAAGGCTCCTGTGTTCAGCAGTAAGAAAATACAGGCTGCAAAAAATTAATTGCCTTCAAAAAAGATAAGGATGCAATATTAATATAACTAAAGATACCAGCTGTAATGAATCATTTGGCTTCTCGGTTATTTGACTGACTTGAAACATTTTAACTTGAAATGCTTTTATGCAATGCATATTGGTTAATTTAACCTAGGTAAGGCATCCACTGAAAGGATGATCTAATTTGTGTCAGTATGAGAGTGACAGTAACGTATTTCTGCCAATAAAAGTGAAAAGTAGTGTTGAAGAGTGCAGCAGAACAAAGTGCTCCTTTCTTACGTCATAAGCCAAGACATAAGCATTGAGAAATGGTTTGATGTCATACTGGGAGGCAAACATTGCACTGACAATACCAGAGTCAAAAAAAGCACATTATAGAGATGACAGTATTTTTGAAACTGGGAAGGAATGCATCTGTGATAATTTTTCTTTGTCTTTTTCTTGTGTCTTTCCTGTTTCAGAAGCATCTTTTTCTTATTCAAAATCAGGGTTAGGCTACAGTTACAAAAACATTACTAGTTTCTCTAAAATCTCAAACATTAGAATTATTTTTCTGATGTAGTGTGCTTTGTACTTTCCTGATCATCAGCGACACAGACTGCAATCTTGCTCATTCTAATCTGTCAGGGTACAAGCAGACGTGCAGGTGCAGTGTCAGGGTGACCCAGTCTTGCTCACAGGCACCAGCCTCCTTCATGGAGGAGTCAAGTAGCACCAGCTGGAGATCCAGGCAGAGACTGAGGGGCTTGTGGGGTGCTGGATTATTTTTAACTGAAGCATCTGCAAAAGTAGATGGACATTTATACACCCAGAGAGATGGGGCAGGAGACTGAAACCATCTAACTAACAGCAAAGACAGTTCAAATTCACATTTGAACAATGCCTGGCAACGAGATTTGGAAACATTTCCTTACACAGACATTAGCTACTATTATAGCTATTAGCTATCGTTCTTACAGGATCACTGCTGAATTCAGCATGAGTAAAGGATAACAATGCCTTTTCCTGTACCTCTGCAGAAGAGGTGAGCAGACAGCATCAGCCAGAACTGGAGAACTCATGGAGAAACAAAATGACTCATAGGCAGTATAGATGGAAGAGAAAAGCATTAAAGATGCATGATAGAAAATGTCAAACAAGAAGAATGCCAACAAATTATGTCATCCAGTATTTTGTAAACTGACCCTTCACATAATGTTAAGTAGCTCATCTTCAGAATACTCCAGCAAGCTTTTGTCTTCCTTTGAAAGAGAAAAACTCTAAAAAGAGTAGATGAATTGGCCAATGAAATAGATCAGGTCAGTGATACATCCAGAAACAGGGTGTGACAATTCACGCTTCCCTTTTAAAAACAAAATAAAGCCAAGAATCAGTTGGGGTTTCTACCTTTGCCACATAACACATATAGCTCAGCTGAACCCTATCCATGAGGACTACACTACACTCGATGGAATTTGCTTCACCCACAAACACAGCTAACTGAGGATGTCAATATATATTGGTCTTACACAAGACCATAATATTTTTGTGATTATTAGTTTCCAAGAAAACCACCAAACAAACAAAAACCACAGGAAACCCCACACCAACAAAACCACACTCATTTGTTTAAAAAACTTTACCTAGTTCTACTGCAGTGACTTTATTGGTCCAGTTTCCCTTCTTGCATACTGCCCAGTTCCACTGTGTACAGATATTTTGCAAATACAACTCTCCAGCTATTTCTAGGAGACACTTACTGCAGTATCTATTAAAAAGAGTTTTGTTTTACAAAGAAGTCCAAGCATCCTATTTCTGTACCACTGCAATTACCAGGTAACAGTGGTTTTACTTTTAAAATACCATTTCCAAGTTTATCATCTCACTCCGTGACTTGTAATTCTTCTGGATAAACATGTTTGAGATCTGTGATGGTATCCCTGGTGATGGTTGCCATAGCGCTCCACAGGATTTTATTTCTGCTCATTCCTCAAAAGCAGGACTTTGGTTCTCTGTGGGAGGCCCAGAGTTGCACTAGTCTCAGATTTTATTGCCTTGGCTATTCTGCTCCCTCTAGTAACTACCCAGACATGCCACTGTCATCTTTACCATATTCTATCTGCTCTGCTCAAAATGCACATCACAAATCATTTTCCTCCTTTCTGAAGGACCTCACCATGAATCTGTTGAAGTTTTCTTTGGTTTCTGCTTAGCTTCCATCTCATCACAGATTATTCTCCATTAAAATTTCAGACTACATTTTCTGACATCACGCACAATACACAGAGTTCTTAAAACTTCAGTTATGTTCCAGGGTACTTCAAGAGACTTAAAAATAGAAAAAGCAAAACTACTGTGATTCTAATAGCCTCAAATGCTATACTTTCCACAGGAGAGATTGCCTCTATGCAGTTCAGTCTCACTTGTTTTGCTAAATACCTTCCCCAAACCCTGTTTTTTTCTTAAGAGCTTTAGAAAAATTGCTGAGTCTCATTTCTACAAAATGATTGACATAATGACTATCTCAGAGGCCATGCCAGTGGCAATTAGGCACCAAAATATGTTTGGGAAGCTGAGCCATGCTGATGCATTTGAAGAGGTAGACCATTTCCACCACCTTTGCTTATGTTAAAAGGTACTTTCAGCAGTGCCTTATCTAAACAAAGTAGAAGCTGAAGGATCATTCCATATAACAGAGGCACAATCTGGTTCACTGAAATTTTAAAGCCAGGTGTTCAAACTGTGGTTTCTAAAGGGCATATATTATATATAGAACTTACATACTCACAACAGATCAAGTGGTAATTTTAAATGAGCGAGCACAGATATACACATACAAAATAGTAGTTACTGCCTCTCTTCTGCAGGATTTGCATCTTCTGAGTGACTGAGGAACAGAGGAGCATAAACAAAATCTCTTACCACCCAATTTAATTTTTGAGCTTTATTTGACCAGAGGATAAATTTGCCATAAAATATTCAGAAATGGGCAGGATGTAATTGAAGGTTATCGAGGAGGAAAAAAGCTCCCAGAGGAGCATAGACATAAGGCAGTAGACTTCCAGATTCCCTTCGCAGCTCTTCAGGTATACTAGACAGCTGGCATCATAAAAGCCCACCACTAAAGCAACTACTTTGTGACCCTAGACCCAGTCCTGAGTAAAGCAAGTTACATGAGCAACAGCATTTACCTGTGCAGGATCTTGCACTGCAGACCCATCCTCTCTAGGATCTGTAGTATGGTGTAACAGGATGAAGGTGGTGGAAAGGGCACAACATCCATCTCTGATGGGAGTTGCCAGGGAAATGGCTTTCTCCAGGTCATGAACGTTTCAGACTGGAGGCATTTTCCTGTTCTTTACCTACTTTGTAAGGCAGTAGAAAAAAAGCACAAAAGGTGTTTCTGGAAAGACTCATAACCGCACTTACTACTAGTCTCTATACTAACAGTTACATACCGCTCACCTCCCCATGCTTGCTTAGCCATAGCAGTGAGCAAAGAGACCAGCCTTCACCCATTTCCCTCTCCTGGTGGTAGATGGACCCACATACCTGAGCAGAGAGTGAACTGCAGCAGCTGCAGCAATTTTACATTTAAATCATCTCTATCCACCACAATAATTCTCTTTTCAGAACATTAACTGATCTGTATGTGATGAAGAAGAAAGGAGGTAGGAATCACCTACCTGGAATGTAAGTGATGACAAGCTCTGTTAGGCTATCAGAGTTAACCTGAGGCAGTTGCTGAGAGAGAGCTGCTCCACATCTTGCTCTACTTCAGGCCCAGGATCATGAGTTCCACCTGGGAAACTCTGACAGTCATTTATCGCTCTGGGGAAAAACGGTACCAGTTACCAGGTATATTATGTAGGTCAATCCAAGCATGTCTACAGGACACAGAACTGTATCGAGGAAGCTAAGCAGCTAAGTAAAAATCCCATCAATGTATTGTTCAGCCTGTGTGAACACACCTTGTTGATTAGCAGGACTAATTAATTTGGATAGCTGTATATAGCTCTGTTGCTGCAACACAAACATTTCCCAGTGCCTCACCAGGGCAGAGTTTAAACCAAGGAGAAACCAGAGTGCCAAAAAGTCAATGAGAAAAGTGTCATCCATTTGTAAGGATGTCAGTCAATATTCATCTATTCCAGCTAAAAATAGAAACTCTCACTTAATAATCTTGTTCTTCTGGTTCACGCTTCTATCTCTGTGTAAACTTGCATCGTTCAATGCTAAACTTTCCAGAGGCACTAAGGCCTGCATTTATAAACATATCATAGCAGATTTACTGTTGGACCACTTACATTATGTGTGTTGCTTAGAAACACCCAATAAAAAATTATAAATACTCCGAAGAGGTTTTAAGTACTGATGAATTAAATGGACCCAGGGCATTGGAAAGAGCTAGATGTGACTCAGGCAGTCACCAGCCAAGCTTCCTCTCATACCTCTCCTTATATCTCTGAGACCTAACCTTCAATATCCGTCTTTTCCAGGGGCAGGTTCCCCTCTTCCACCACTGCACATATCTACATGTGGCCAGGGAACCACCCCTGAAACACCTGCCATCAAAAAGGAGCAAGGAGGTAGCATGGCCCTGATAGATGAAATACATGCATATACATACCTATCTATGTAGGTATGGATAATGCACACATTCTGGACTAGCCTGAGGGCTTTTATTAGCTGAGAGAGAAAGAAAGGTGGTACAATAGACGTAGACAGTGGGAAGGACCAAGTGACAAGAACAAGTGTGTGGTATGAAGACAGGGAAGCAGCAGTTAAGAACAGAAATAAACAGGATGTGTATGGCTTCTCCAGAGGGCAGCTACATTCAGACATTTCACGGAATAAATAAAATGGTCAGTGGTATCAGAAGGTAATATTAACTACAAAAGATAACAGCACTTAACCTGTGCTGCCAGCCAGGGAACAGTGAGAAAGAGATTGCCCTGGAAGACAGGTGACAGATTGCTGAGGTGGAGCTGCTCTTCAAAGCATCGATAAGTGAATGAAGACAAGATTCACTAGCCCTGCCTCAAAATCAGAGAAGCAGCAAACAAAAAGGCTGATTTTTTTCAATCAGTTAAAGAAAACCTCATGAGAATGAGGACTTCTTTGGAGAAAACCTTTTCTTGGTGCCCTGTTACTCTTGCTGTTGTTAATGCAGTTGAACATTCTTTGAAGCTGAAGTAATTTCCTTCATCCCGCTTTTGTCTCACTCTGCCCTTGTTTTGAGCCTGGTTGAATTAAAAATTTAAATTAATTAAAAACATACTTGTGTAAGTTAAAACTCTTTTATACAACATGTTAAGAAGAAATATGACACATGGTTATAGCAGTTTTGAGTTTAAGAGGTTTTACCTTTCCAAGCTCTGCAGATATTCCCTATTGAGAAGACCAATTTTCTATGATTACAGGGATATCTTCAGAGCATAATTGTCACCAAATTTCCTTCTTTCCTTCTTCAGGAAAAGACCTGATCTTCCTGACTCTCCTCCCATTTCGGTGAATATTTTTTTAATGTGAAAAAAATACCCTATTTACATTCTTCCATTTCAAACCTTTTGTCCTTGTCCAATAGGATTTCTACATGCTCACAATTCCTGGGATATTTCCTCTGTATCTGTCTGTTGCAGACTGAATTGGCTTTTGGGGGTTTTATGAACTTCCACACATGTTCCTAACAATACTGGCTTCAATGTCTCTGCTTACTGATCTTATCTTAAGCCATTTACAGTTTCCATTTTATCCTTCAATTAGACCCTTCTCCAAACCCATTCTTTCACATTCCTTCCCTAGGTTGTATGAAAGAAAGGTCTTTAATCTCTTCTCTCCTCTAATTGAAGCTGTCCTTCCCAGCATGTTTTCCACGTCAATGCTCTGGTTTTCATTAAGCGATGTCAACAACACTCCAGTTGCTGTTGCTTTCTGTTTAATGTGGTTTTGCAAGAATAATAACAACTTTTTGTCTTTCCACAGAAAATGGAAAGAAAGTTTTAATGTATTAGCCTCATAAAATAAAGCATTGCAGTACTAATGCCTTATGAGAACCAAGGTAAGGAAAAGACAAACTTCTAAGTCCCAAACAGGTAATGCACTACCAAGAATTGCTATCTGATTAGACACCAACACACTGATACCTTCCAGCTGTAACTGGAATGAATGCAGGTCGACCCTGTTAGGTATGTGACATGAAAAAGTACAGCTGGGAATGAAACAAGGAAACTTTCCCTGGGTCATATAATTGTGCTATCCAGGGATACAGTGCACTTAAATAGTCACAAAATGCTGATCCAGATCTGCAGAGATGGAGGAGCTGGGACTGTCAAATCCCAGCAACAACTTAATGTGTATCGAAGGGACAATTTAAACATTCAGAATTTGTGATCCACTGGAAATATGGTGATTAGCAGCCACTGAGAATCTGATCAGATTAAAATGAGACCAATAGTGACTGTTTCCTTAAGCAGGAGGTCTTAAAATGAGACCAATAGTGACTGTTTCCTTAAGCAGGAGGTCTTGGCCTCCAGCAACCAACAGAGCTCTGCTATTATCACCAGCAATGGAGCTAACATCCTCCAAGATAGCACACACCAGCAGTGATAACAGAGCAAGTTCCTGGCCTGACTTGACTCAAATGTGCAAGATTGCCAGTGCTTTTGTGGTGTGCAGTTTCCTAGGATCGCACTTGCAGACAGCTAAGTTTGCTCTGAGACAAGTGATGAAAATGAAAACAGCATACTCAATGTGTGCTGTAAATCGCATACAGCTGTTGGAGTAGGGTAATACCTGGTTTTCTCATAGTTTGTTTTTAGTTAAAAAGACAAGCAATTATTATTTCTGAGTGGGAAGGGAGGAGGCGAATGGAGGAATGAAAAGCAATTAAAAGCTTCTCAAGAAATTTTCTGGTGTTTGTTCTTGCCTTGTTCCAGGAAGACACTTCAAATCCAGAGCTTAAACATCATCTTGAATTGGAAGCAGAGAATGTGGTGATGTTCAGAGTTTAATCAAGCTCAGTGTTACAGTGAGATGTGGCACAAAAACAGCTGCTTGTGACTTTTATGTCTCAAAGCCACTGCAAAAACTTACAGGATGCCTACAAGGTGCTTCCCAGGCCAGCACAGCTGAGACCAAGGTATTTCTAACTACTCAGACATGTCACTGAAACCAGGTTACAGATCCTTCAGATAATAAGAGCTCTTGGACAAGTAAAGAATTAACCATTTTCCCAGGTATTATTACTATTACTAGTTTCCTTCTCTATAGACCTGTAAATACTCCGCCTTTATCAGGTTTAAAATGTGACCAGTGATCAGCTTTCCTACCTGCCAGCTCTAATGGCCAACAAGAGCCCATTTTTCCACCAAGCTGTTCTCAGTGTGCTGTCTCAGATGAAGGGTGGCTGCCTGGAACACCACCTGGGAGTGGGAACCCAGGCAGGCCACACATGATCATGGATTTTGGTTCTCTTTGGGAATGTCTGTGCCTCCCAAAGGTGGCTATGACCAGAACAAGGACAAGTGTAGTACTGTGCTGAGATGCTACCATGGATGCTAAAATCCAGATGAGCCAAAAGTCCTGCCTCTCAGCATAATTCACTACCTGAGTTATTTACGAGGTCTGTAGACACTGCAGTCACGGCCAATTTAGGATCTCACTGACCATGGTGTTCTTTCTGGTGACCATCCCCTGTTGAGTTCCTCCTAATGTGCACTCCAGTTGATATAACAAGACATCTAATGAGGTATTAGCCCAGGATCTTGGAACAAATAGAAGTGATTGAGATTCAGAACTAGTGTACCACAAGGAGGTTTTGATTCACATTTTTGTTGTGAGTCAAAGTTTGAACAAAACATGTTTGCTATGTATTGGAAGTATTTTAAGGATTTTGTTTTGGACTGCATAAAATGTGTAATGTTTATCTGAATGACAGTTTTTTGCTTTGACTTTAACAGATTAAAATTTTTTAATGTATAAATATTTCAAACCATTAGAAGGCAATTAAATTCTAAATGGTGAACCCAAGTGATACATTTGGGAAATGGAAAAGGGAAGATCTGATAATTCCATTATTGGAATATCTCCCTGGCTTCTTTTAGGGTGTTATTTGACATAAACAAGCATTAAAAAGAAGGCCTAATTATGAAGCAGCATTTTCTAATTGATAAACACCGCAGTAGAAATTTTCTGTTCCACTTCAAAGAGAGTGCTGATATGTGCTGTGGTGAGTAGGCCCCCATAAAACATAACTTGGAGTCAGGGACATTGACAAGGAAGGCTTTTATGGAAAGAGTGTTGATCTAAGGACGATTTCAAGATTCCAAGCTGGCTGCTCCATTTCTTGACTCATCTTTTTCTAAGCTGGTTTCTCTTGTCTGGCAGGCAGCTCTAGCTGGCTTTATTTACAGTCAAGTCCATTTGACTTTTCTGAAAGAAGACTATGTAGAGCAAGTACAGGAAGACCCCCACTTCACTTCTTCTTTAAAGCAATGAACACTGTGGGAAGTCTAAGATGTTGTACTGGTCACTAAATTTTTGTAGATAACACACTTCACATATTGTGCACTGTCGAGTAATAGGTTTAATTCATGCTGCATGGATTAATCTAGTCACAAAACCCGATAATTCTGATTTCTGTCTGTAAATTTTTAGATAAAGGGCATACCACTTTGCCTTTTGTTCCCAGCTGACACTACGCTATCACATTTTTTCCAAATGGTTGTTTCAGATGCCAAAGAATTTTTGTGGACTTTAAAAGTGGCTTTATGGTGTGATGTGAAAAAAAAAAGTGTTTAGTCAAAAGAGCTGCTTCCCTGTAAGTGTGCTGTTATGATTTTATTCTAAAGATATTCATTAGAGCTTTTCTTGAGTGTTATAATCTAAAAGTATTATAAACTGTGGAATGAGAAAATTTAAATAAACCAGCCTATATTAGTCATCTTCTGGCAGACCAGATTTCAAATACTGCAGTAACTAAAGCCAATGGCAGTTTTACTTAAGAACTTCAATTTCGGCAGCTATGCACTTTAACCTCAAATTTTGCTCAAGCCTAAGTAGCCATTCCATGTTCACAACCAAAAATACCACAATATCCCCTCTCCTGCTTAGTGAAACCTGTGCAAACTGCAGCACTTTCTAAAGTGACTCAAAGACTCCCTGGTGCTGGAATGTGACTTTCTTCCATCCTCCTCTCACTGCATTTGAAACACTTCTCTGAGACAAAGTCTGTTGTATTTTGCCATCGCTGGTATTCAGGCTGCACAGTCTTCCTTGTGACATCAGCTTTATCTGTTGTCCTTGGATTTTTTTTCACTGAAGTAATTTTCCTTCCTAGCCTAAGTTACACTGGGTAGATGGTAACCAGGGAAAAATCCAAACAACTCCTACTAGGTTTCTGCAAATATGAAAAATAAATAAGAACATAATGAATAATGCAAATTCTAGCTTGAGTCAATGAGCACACGATGCAGTTCAGGAAGCAGGAGGAGAGCAATGGGAGCTGTTAACAGTTTGGCAGTGGCTGTTTCCCTTGCATTTATCAAGAAATTATCCTTTTCCAGGGATCATTCAGAATGACAATGCAGCTGGGGTGGGAAGTGGTGACTGAGAAGAGCCCAAACCAGACTCTGAGATTCACATGAACTTCTGTGTCACGAGGGCAAGCAAGCGATAATTAATTAACAGTGTAGATTAGTACATGCCATATACAGCATATTATGGGACACCTGGCATAATTTCAGTGCTAAGTCCTGGTCCACGTGCTGTGACATACTTATTTCCAGATGCCTATATTTGGATCTTTGATCATTCTTTAATTTTTCAAACTGTCACCAATACTGTGTTATATTGCAAAAGTGTCTGTGACTGATGGCAGGGTAAGGTCAGACAGTGTATCAAGCTTTTTTATTTGGAGGAATGCATTTTCTGCTGCAAGTGGCCTCAAGCACTACTCATGAGTCTTATCATGAACTGCCTTTCTTATCAGTGTCACATAGCATACTTTTGGTCCCTTCAGAGAGTGGCTAGAGATATTTAACAGCTTTTACTGTCATCATGGTTATTCATTTTGTCCCAGTGCTTTGTTGTTAGAGTCCTAACCTTCATTCATGAAAAAAACACAAACCATAACAAACCAAAACAAAAAAACAGCCAAAAAGAGCTTTATCCAGCTCGTACCTTTGGTTGCCACTCTTTAGGGCTCTCCAGACTCACTCTCTCTACCTAACATCAGACATGGAAGGCTGGAAGAATCACTGTCCTCTCCTGAACAGACACCATTTCTCCATTAAAAAATGCATTGTCTGACCTTGTTTTCAGAACTCTAGAGCAAAATTTCATTTATTAAATGAAGATGGATGGCTAATATGTTGTATACGTTTTTCTTTAGGAAGCATGTACTACCAGGATATGGAAATACAAGATCCAGAATGTTTTTCGCTCTAGTTCTGTTATGCAGCATACCAAACCTCACGATCAACTCAGGTAATAAAACAGCACAGACTGGCAAAGACTGGATTTTAGCTACCTGCGTTTGTATGACTGCTAATTGACTGGGTGATGGTGAATGCATTACAATAGAAAAGCTGGCAGAAACTGTTCAAATAACCCATTTATTCTCCTTTCCTTGTCAATGAATGAGGAAAAAGAAACATAGAAGCAGACACCAGAAGAATACACTAAGAAAATTAATGTACAGGAAGGTTGGTTTATTTGTAGTAGGGTAATTCAATTAAGGACAGTTAAATTTTAATGGGCTCTCTCAATGCCCATTTAAGTCAAGAAACATGGTCCACTGACTCTTGTCAGAATGAGTGCTAGCCAATGCCAAAGTATCATTTATCGCTACACTTTCACTTTTGAGGAATTGGACTGGTTTTGTGTTATTTATTCTACTTTCTAGCTGATCACAGCTCTGTATGAGTGGTGTATACTGTCTTCAGTCATAACTCATGGCTGGAGGAAAACAGAGTTTGCTAGAAATGTGGGAATTCTAACAGAACACATCATCACCAGCCAATGTGGTTTGTGGGAGCCAAAGTATCTGATGGGAATGGATATATTACACCAAATTATCTTTGTATTACTGTAAGGAACACAGTCTACTAGCTGTCATTCCAGCTTGTCCAGGCAAACTGTTTATGGGCCCTTATCTATAACCATGGCTGTAGACTGTAATTACCAGAACTTAATGTACCAGCCGGCTTACACCTTCTTAACATCATAGCACAAATTTAGTCCTGCTGCCCCAAGGATGATGGTCCAACACCAAGCAATCGCTGATATAACCCTTGGAAAGACAAAGAGAAGGGAAGACACAGCCACAGTATGAAGAGCTTTGGAGGCACAGGTTGGCTGCTTCTGCTGCTGGATAGGAGAACCCCTTCCTCTATTGAGCAATATGACTGACCTGTTCCGCTGTTGCCCCATACAGCTTGGCCCACCTCCCAAGGCAACCTAGGTTCAGTGCCATGGGGCTGAGGTGGCTTTGCTGCCACTTCTGCCAGCCTCATGCCAAAGACAGCTGCTGCCTGCACCTGCAGTGTATTCACTTCAGAGTGGGTCTCACTGATTGAGAACCTGCACTGAGAACAGTCAGGCCTTTCTGACTAGCAGAAGACTCAGATCCAGATGTGCTGGTGCTATTATGCATGTCCATAATATTGGCCTGTGCATACCTGTCAATTTGAGCATGTGCTGGACCTGCTGGGTTAGTTGTTTATGTGTAAATGCATGGCACAGAAGCTGTATCCTAGTTCTGTAGCAACCATGCATGCATGATCTTGCTGCACAGACGTATTAATCATATCTGGAGGTAGCCATTTTGTTTGCCTTTTAAATAAGACATCTGATCACAGATGGATTATCCCTGTGCAAAATGCCATGACCTTTCTGGCCTGCTATACAAATATTTAGTCCTTTTTTTGGTACCCGGTCATTTCCTGTGCTTCAAACAAAGAGATTGTTAAACATAAACACATTTGAGATAAATGCTCAAGTAAGAGTAAACCCATCTTTCTCTTCAATGAACAAACACAGTAGAAACCTGACAAGAACAGAACTGTTGTAGTCAGAAATGCATTCATTACTGAATGAACATTATGCTATGATTGCTACTACTGTTTATCGTCACTTGGTGGCAAAACAAGATGCGTGACTAAGCAATGTTGGTGATCACATCATGACCTTTCGGTGCACAGTCATAGTCTTCTTACAGCTATAAGAATTTCAAACTCCCACATTGTATAGATTTGAAGACCTGGAGTAGACTTGGGAAGATAAAAAGCCCATAGGTATTTGGGCAGCAGGCCTTCTCAGGTCACACAAGCCCACTCCCTCCACTGGGTGTTCCTTCCACAGTCCCATTTGATAACCCCATTAGTAAATTTAGAACAACAAAAGCACAAAAAAATAATGCACAATCCATTCTGGCCTTTAAAGGCCATTTTTCCAGGCAGCTGGCCAGGCTCACATCAGTCTCCTTCCTGACCTTTCCACACAACAAAGCATGCTGGCCACCAGTGGCAGCGCTTTTAACCTCTGAGACCATGGAAGAGGAACACCTAAAATAAAGCACCATTTCAAGAATATTCATTCAAATGTACCTTAGGTCCAGATCTCTTTGGACTGAACAGATGTTAAAAGATTTGGTTGGTTCTGTGGCTGTGAACCCCTTGCAAATGCATTATTTCATAAGAAACCTTTCCATTTTAATCAAAGACAGATGGTGTGCTGAAAGGGGCTGTGTCAGTCTAGCCTAATAACACGAGTAAAGTGGTAATTATTTCCTTCTGTGCTTTTCCACTGTTTCAATGTATTTGAAGCTGTTACCGTATTTGCTGGCTCTCTTCAGTGTCTGATATGAAATCCCTCAGCAGTGGAGGGTACTTCAGAATGAATGCGGCAGCAGCAAACAACACAGACACATTGAGAAACTGGAAAATGCTAGAAGTGTAAGAAGTGTTCCACTTCTTTTGGCAAAGGCTTAGCAGGGGTAAAAAACCCAGACATTTTCAGAGGAAATGGGATACTGCTTTTCAATCAGTTCTTTAATAAGCAAAGACTGCAAGATTGTCTACCTCCTCAAAGGTCATTTTTGTTCAGATCATGAAGCAGGGCACTAGCAGAAGAGCTTCAAAAGCAAAAAGCAGCTAAAGTCAAATTACTCAGAGAAGAAAGCAGAGCAAAACTCTGGAAAAGTTCGGGAAAAAAGAAAACAAATAGTAAAAAACACAAACTCAAACCAAACCAAACCAAACAAAAAAACACAACAGGAAACTGCAAAATTATTATGATGCACAGCAAAGCAACTAAGACAGAATCACTTATGTGAATAATGGCAATAATGGCTTATAGTTGGGGGAAGACAGGATGATAAAAAATATACTGTACAGCTCACTCTTGGGAGTGGTAGAAGTGGGATCGGCTATCTTGATATTTCTAGTATTTCATATAACTGAATCATGTCAGAAGCTTTTAATAAGACTTGTATTTTGCCAAGAAAGCGACATTACAGTTCCACTATCATGGTGTCCTGGGTTCAGCTACAGCAG
>NW_009937823.1:0-7713 GCF_000696875.1 Nestor notabilis
ATATATTTCTTTTACTTCTCATTTCATTCTCCCCCAGCCAATAGACAGGAAGAAGATTAGTAAAGAAGCTGAAAATCCCCCCTCTCTCCCCAGTCGCAACTCACCTGGGGCCAGACCAAAATGTTCCCTCTCCTCCCTTTGCAAACACTTTGCAATTATGACTTTTTCTTTCTCAACAGCAGAGCTTTCACCTTCCCTGAGATGAAGACAAAGGGCTGAAAGCAGAGTTTGTGTGAACAGGGAGTATTTTTGCAGTTTTAAACCTTTCCATGAAAAATTGATCAAGGATTATGGGGGACTTCCCTTTCCTCAGAAAACGAACAGTTCTAGCCAACTGTTTCTTGGTTTTTTAGAGCAAGAAGGTCTTGGCCAGATGTTGAACATAGAGTGTCCAAGATGATGTGGTTACTGTAGCTGTAGAAGGAATCATAGAAACATGGAATGGTTTGGGTTGGAAAGGACCTTAAAGCCCATACACCTCCAACCCCCTGCCATGGGCAGGGACACATCACACTAGAGCAGGTTGCTCCAAGCCCCTGTGTCCAACCTGGCCTTGAACACTGCCAGGGATGGGGCAGCCACAGCTTCTCTGGGCACCCTGTGCCAGCGCCTCAGCACCCTCAACAGGGAAGAACTTCTGCCTTATCTCCAATCTAAATCTCCTGTTTCAGTTTGAACCCATCACCCCTTGTCCTATCACTCCAGTCCCTGATGAAGGTCCCTCTCCAGCATCCTTGGAGCCCCCTTCAGACCCTGGAAGCTGCTCTGAGGTCTCCAGCAGCTTCTCTTCTCCAGGCTGAACAGCCCCAATGTTCTCAGCCTGTCTCCATACGGGAGGTGCTCCAGCCCCTGCTCATCCTCATGGCCTCCTCTGGACTTGCTCCAACCCTTCTCCTCAAGCCAGTAGTAGCACTGAAGCCAAACTCAGAGAGATAATTTCTTTACCGCTTTCGCTCCGTGTCATATGAAATGTGCTCAGATGGTTGTGTTTTCCCCCAATATCTCTCAAGTCAGACATGAAACAGAAATAAATCTACCTCGGGGGCAGGTTCCTTCCCCCAGTGCTGAGATGTGAGATGTCCCATGGATGCCACCATCTTTATTACTGCTCAAAGCAGGAGATGGAGCTTATGGGGTCAGATCTCTTCGCACTGCACTTCCTTTGCTACACCCTCTTTCGCTCTGGTCTGAGCCCGATGCTGGATGAGAACCAGGGAGGCAGAGAGACAACTTTCTGATGTCTTTATGTCCTTCTAGCAAGAGCAGGTGGTTGAGGAATAAGAATATTAATCTGGATCCAGCCCATAGCCCTGGCCTTTAAACCTGCTCCTTTCCAGGGTTGCCTGGCCCCACTCCATAAAGGGGAATTCTCCTTCCCTGAAGAACAGGGTGGTTGCAAAGGGCAACACAACACTGGTGTTTGCTGACACTGCTCTGCTATCGCTCTCGAAGCACCAGCTCTCTAATAGGGTGCATCAGCCCTTATGAAATGGGAAATGTTTCATTCTATTTCAAGATGGAGAAACTGAGGCAGGAGGTGAATTCAGCCAACATAGGTATCTCCATGTGGAGTTTTCCTATGGGAGAGACATGGGCTTTGCATGCATCACCTCACCCTGAAGGTTTGGAAATGGGTCAGACAGCCCACACCATAAAGCAGATGACATCTCCCCATAACAGGGGGGTCATCATACACATGCTGTCTAGCTTCTTCTGAGCTGAATCCCACTGTAATAGCCCTGCAGAAGAGGTCTGAGAGTCCCTTCTGCTCTCCCACCTCTTTAGGGCATGCTTGAATTTTGCCATGCCGTGGTCAACCTGTCTATCTGCACCCTTATCTCCACTGCAGAGAGCAACCAGCAGCAAGCAAACACAAGTGGACAGACCAGGGTGCTCTGGACAGAACCCCATGTGTTGTAGCTCAGACCTAACTTTGTTCCTCTGCCCCTTTCCCACATGCACACATACGTTTTCATGCCAAGTGGAATTGAAGGCAGCAAAATCCCACCTGAAAGAGGCAGGTAGAATCCCAGCTAACCCAGAGCAGAAGGAGGAGGATGCCATTCCCAGGCTGGCTCTTGGGGAAGAGATCTTGGAATCGCAGCAGACACAAAACACCAGGCAACGCTCTGTGGCCGTGACCTCAACCTTCTGGCTCCAAATCACTAAATGCAACCTAATAGCAGCTATTTCTGCCCCTAAGCGGCAGTAACATTAAACGTTGGACCCTTGGCTTGCTCATATGCTGCTCTCTGCCTGCTTCTTCTCCCAACCTTCAATAGATTGTGCTCAATGAGCACTCTTAGGAAAAGAGTTCAAGTCCCAGCCTTGCTAATGTTGATTTTAGACTGGAGTCATCTCATCTACTGCTCTGGTGTGAACCTTTTGCAGGTTTAGCTGTACAAGCTCTAGTCTGAGGTCCATAGCCTCTGTGGGGACTGCTGTAAAGGTAGCAGCAGTGGCTGTAGCTCGGGACAAGTTATGTAGCCTAACCAAGGAAGAGAAGTACCCACCACAGTGCAGGCAAGAGCCCTCACACCCTCAAGAAAGGCCTGGGCAGCTCAACACTTCAGTGTTGCAGGTTTAACATCCCAACAGCACTTTCCATTGCATCAATAATGTTCCTCGTGCATGGGACTATTCTGGCCAAGCTGACTGTTCTGTCCAAGGGCAGCTGCACAGGCAGGATCTTTGTTGCTCATGTTACAATAGGTCCCAACATGATGCCCTGGCTCCACTCAGACACATAGGGAGCTCCTGAAGGAATACAAAGGGATGAAGGCAGTGTTGCTGCTCTACTTCATGGTCAGGCAACCCTGGGCAAGCGAAGTGCTTCATCCAGGCAGGGCACCAGTATCCAAAATGAGCCTACAAGCCTTGAATCTCCCAACCAGGACACCAATGATGACACCAGCAGGTCAGTATCTTACCACTGAGCTTGTTGCATTGGAAAACCTCTGGATTTTGTAGAGATTTCCTGATAGAAATGTCTAGAAACATCTATGGGAGGAAAGGAAGGGAGTTACTTGCCAAGTCCATCTATTCTGCTCAATCACTGATGAGTTATCAGGAGGCTACTTGGCACATTGTCCTTCAGCAAAGTGGGTGACGGCACCCTGGAAGGAGTTCTATGTCCTGAGCACACCTTGTAGCAATATGGGAAGGCTGGTCTACAGCAGGTCCCACCTCCCAGCCATAGAAATAATATTGAGGCAATGTGGGTGCAAGCAATATAAGGGAGTCTTCTCAACTGTTGGGCAAATGTTGCTCCTTCCTTTGCTCAGCATCCTTGCTTTACACACAGTGTGTGCCAATAGTCCTAAATGCTCCACAAGTGACTGTCACCACAATTCAGTTGAGCATTAACCAAAGACAGAAGTTTCCTGGAGCAAGACTCCTGCCCGTAGTAGTGCAGCTTGGTGGGACACTCCAAGGAAAACGTTTTATGAAGAAATGGGCTCATTGGAGCTCAGCAAGTAAAACTGCCTTTCATTTCTCAGGTGCTTAGAGAGGTGACTCCATTGATCTGGAGACATCTCTAGACCATCCCTATGTAGGTACCAGCTCACTTTGGTGGATGGCATGGCTGAATTACCAAATCCCCTTTGAGCTCAAGGATGCAGCTGGCCCTGAAAGCAGAAAAACTTAGCTCTGAATAGCACTATCCATGCTGGAAGCAGCTCCTAAACCAATTGCTCTTTCACAATCAGAAGTTGAGCTCTCCGCTGAGTCCGTCACTTCCACCACAGGTCTCTATACTCTGGAAGAACACACAGTGCTAAGAAATGTGGGCAGTGAGTCTATAGGACATTGGCAGCATGATGTTGGAGCAAGTCCAAAGGAGGCTACAAGGATGATCAAGGTCTGGAGCACATCCGTTATGGAGACATGCTGAGAACATTGAAGCTGTTCAGCCTGGAGAAGAGAAGCCGCTGGAGACCTCAGAGCAGCTTCCACTGTATGAAGGGGGCTACAAGGATGCTGGGGAGGGACCTTCATCAGGGACTGGAGTGACAGGACAAGGGGTGATGGGTTCAAACTCAAACAGGGGAAGTTCTGGTTGGATAGAAGGAAGAAGTTGTTCTCTGTGAGGGTGCTGAGGCGCTGGCACAGGGTGCCCAGAGAAGTGGTGAATGCTCCATCCCTGGCAGTGCTCAAGGCCAGGTTGGACAGAGCCTTGGGTGACATGGTCTAGTGTGAGGTGTCCCTGCTCATGGCAGGGGTTGGAACTGGATGATCTTAAGGTCCTTTCCAACCCAAACCATTCTCTGATTCTGTCCATGGCTGCGCTTTCCTCCACATCTCCCTTGTCTGTATCAAAGCATCCTGCTTCCCTCCAAAAGGCTGTGCTTGGAGCAAAACTGAGGTGGTTCAGTTCCAGTGAGAGCTCAGCTAAGGAACCTTGTGTTTGCCTCTCGTCCTGCAGCAAGCAAGGAGGGCCAGGCTGGCAGATGGGCTCTGCAGTACTGTAGGGCTGCTCACCCATGCTCAGATGCTCTGGAATTCAGAGATCTGCCAGTGTAAGCAGAGCCTGGAGAGGGGCTTTGGACAAGGGCCTGTAGGGACAGAACAAGGGGCGATGGGTTCAAACTGAAACAGGGGAAGGTCAGGCTGGAGATAAGGCAGAAGCTGTTCCCTGTGAGGGTGCTGAGGCACTGGCACAGGGTGCCCAGAGAAGCTGTGGCTGGCCCATCCCTGGCAGGGTTCAAGGCCCGCTGGGTGGCATGGTCTAGTGTGAGGTGTCCCTGCCTGTGACAGGGAGTTGGAACTGGATGATCTTAAGGTCCTTTCCAACCCTAACTGTTCTATGACTCTATGTTCATGACATAGATAGCTGGGGCTCTATCAGACATTGCAAAGGACACCCAGGGAAGGTTTCCATCATCCTCTAGAGCTCACCCATGGGCTCCTTACCAGCAGCCTCCATGTCGAGGTCTGAAACCTGGATCTATGATATTGCTGACACGAGATCTGCTGGGCATGTTCCCCCACCAGATCCTCACCATGTAGGAACCTGATACAGGACAGTTGGCCACAGCAAGACATTGTCATCATCCTCCAGCGCCATCTCTGGGACCATTTCCAGGCAGATGGGTCTGGATGTCAGATAACAGACCCTGTTTGAGACTCAGTAATCAAAAGGCTGTTCACTCAGCTGCATTTTTTAAGTGAAAATTGGAGTACAGAACAATACAAAACCATTCGGTGTCATTCACATTTCTTTTATTCTGCATCAAAGCCAAGTAGGGGATTTTTGGCGATACCATTTTCAACATTACAGGGAGCATTTTTCCATGTGCAGAGATTTTTTTTTCCCCTTTCATAATAATTATTTTCCTCCCCCTTTTCTAGTGGAGAAAAAGGACAGGGGTTGTTTTGCTTATTTTAAGGAGGAAAAGAAGAAGAAGAAGAGGAAAGAAACCAAAGGACAAACAGAAAATCAATCTGCAGGAAGTGTGGTCAAAAGACTCACGTGTGTCTTCTTGTGAGATTTTGCATGGAAATGCCTCCCTAATGCAGCAGACCCTGATCCCAGGAGCATCTCTGGGTGTCTCCAAAAGCAGGCTGAAGTGCTCTGTACTGTATTAGCCCTTTGGTTTTGCACAATAATGTGGTTTTCCCCTCAGAATAGCAATTTAGAGACTTCATGCCTCCAAGGAGTTTAGCAGAGGGCTATCTGGAGGTCCCATAGGAGACAGGAGGGCAGTGGCAGGGTGAGAACATCTCTCTTGCTGCTGCAGAGCAGTTTTTGTCTCCTCCTCATGTTCTATCATTGAAATCACCAGAAATCACCAGTGACTGTGGGACCTGCAGAGATTCAACCTCCTGCTGCTCTGTCACCAGCCATGTTTCTCATGATGTCTAATGTCACTTCAGGTGATCAGCCAGGGAGCGTGTCCCTGGCACACTGCAAGTGCAATGCAAGTTCGGTAATTATAGGCCACAAACTACTCCCCTGTGGAGCTTTGGGGTAACTGTGGTGATTATTCAATTTTCACCCTTTATTTTCCATAAAATATGTAGATCTGGACGGAGAAATTCAAAGGCAGAACCCAAATCACTGTGAAACTGCAACTGTGTCATCATGGAGCTGTGGGAACCTGGCTGTGTGCTGTTATCTGGGGGTTTTATATGACTTGTCTTAAAGCAAAGTCTGCAAGATCCAACAGCCAAATGCAAAGCTTGACCAGTGCATACTGGAGGTGCACAGCAAGTTGGTAATGAGGGATCAATTAGCTGTGGCAAGAAGGAAGCAGCTTTTCAGCTTCTGAGGATACTGCTATGGTGAGATGGTCCTGGCCAGCCAGTAGTTGTGGATTCGAAGGAGAATTATGGCAAAAGATGACCAAAGAAACTGAGTTAAAGCAGCTTAGTGAGCTATGCTGAGCTATGTGCTCTTTTCACCCACAAACATCTGGGTTTGCTTAAGAATCACCATCTCTGGAAGTGTTCACAAACCATGTATATGAGGCTCTCAGTGGCATAGTTTAATGGTGGCCTTGAAGTGCTGGATAAAGGTTGGACTTGGTGGCCTTAAAGGTCTTTTCCAACCCAGTTGTTTCTATGATTCTATGATTCTAATTGGCATCATTCACACCAAAGCATTTTGGTGGCTGAGATCCCCAAGGACAAGAGGGTTACCACAGCCCAGCTGATGAATGAGAAGATTAGTTACTGCTAATCTTTAGATTTAGTTACTGCTAAATATCAGTAACTCCATCACGTGTCTGAGACCAGCATGTTGCATTTAACACAGTGATGACTGCCTTGAGGTGTCCTACCAACCTAGTGTAGAAGATGTTGATAACATCACATCTCACCCCCAATGAAAGGCATGAGAGTTTGGCACCTAGCGAAGCTCTGTCCTGTACGGTTCTGTGTCCTAACCTCAGGGCTACCACTCCATGCAGGAGCACTCCAGCATGTCCAGATGTTCATCAAAAGCCACCTTTTGACGATAGGATCATGGACTGAGACAAAAGAGAAAAATCACAGGCTGTTTGCAGGTGATTTATCAACTAGAATAACGAGGCCACATTCATTCCATAAACCCACTCCAGTGAAGCAATTGATCTGCTCCATCTACAGGAAATCCTTCAAGGAGAGCCAAAGGACTCACGATATCAGTGACCCCATCAGGCTACTTGGTGACAGGATGTGCAGGTGTCACATAGAGGCATCTGAGTCCATGGGGGCTGATGGTTCCCAGAGAAGAGATGACTTTGCGTGTGCTGCCTTCAGGCTGCATTGACATTAAGGCTGCAGCGAAGCAAAGCTTAAACCAGTGAGTCCTATGCCACTGGTTATATGGGGCAAGAGGGTGCAAACACTTCTGGGGGTCCATGCTCTTGCCTTGGGGCACTGTGTTAGTTTGGACACACCTTAGACTATCACAAGGTATTGACCTTTCCAAATTGCTGGCACTCTGATACTCATCAGGAATTAAAAGGAGTGCCTAGGAGATATTCATGAAGCTTTTGGTTATGACCCTGCAGTACAAAGGGCCTCCCACATGCACTAAGCATTTCAGATAAAAAGTGGTCCTGAGCTCTTTATCATAGAACCATTTAGGCTGAGACAGACCTTTAAGACCACAGAAATAGTTTGTGTTGGAAGAGACCTCAAAGTTCATCCAGCCCCAACCCCTGCCCCGGGCAGGGACACCTTCCACTAGAGCAGGTGGCTCCAAGCCCCTGTGTCCAACCTGGCCGT
>NW_009937823.1:8146-9017 GCF_000696875.1 Nestor notabilis
GGTCCACCCAGCCCACGGGGGGGTTCTGGGCTCAAGCACCCACTGAAGCCAGGTCATGGGGAGCTTCTCCTCACCCAACACCCCAAGTCCTCCTCAGGGCTGCTCCCTCCATCTCCCCCAGCCTGTGTTCAAGATTCTATGTGGAGATCTTGTGCAAATCTAATCCCAGGTGCAGGCATGGGGCTGGAGTGAGCATGTGCCCTCACACACCCAAATATGAGTGGGGAAGGTCTACATCACCTCTCCAAGGATATCTGTGGAGCAGGAGCACAGCTCTGGGAGTCACACTAGGTTCTCTCAGAGCCATTGGAAGAAGGAGGCGTTTTCAGGTGTGATTCATCCGGCTTTCTGCAGACATCAAAGTTCAGATGAGATGAATTGCTCCTCCAGCAGTGCCTATTTTTCTCTTTGGCAGGAGTGGCAGCAACAACGAGCACGGCACGGGTAGCTGCTTTTGGAGGGATGAGTCTCCCCTGGCATCGCTTCTCTTTAGAACAAGAATCAAGTAGCACAGGCACTTCCTCACTGAAAACACCCATCATTTTCAACATCCCCCATGAGAAGAAGCCATCAAAGCTCACTGTCACCCCTGTTTGCCTACAGGTTTCCTTCACCCTCTGGAGAGCTCAGCTCCAGAGAAGGACCTGCCTAGGAGAGGGGCTTTAAGACCTCCCTTATGTCCCCCTTGGGTGTTCATGTGGGGAAGAAAAGTGTCCCAGCCCCATGGCAGAGGGATTATAGCCCAAATAATGGGTTCAGAGTGAAACAGGGAAGATTTAGGTTAGATATAAGGAAGAAAATCTTTACTGTGAGAGTGGTGAGACACTGCCCAAGGAAGCTGTGGCTGGGCCCCACCCGGGCGGGGTTACAC
>NW_009937823.1:9048-16518 GCF_000696875.1 Nestor notabilis
GACACAGGGGCTTGGAGCAACCTACTCTAGTGGAAGGTGTCCCTGCCCATGGCAGGGGGTTGGAACTGGATAATCTTAAGGTCCTTTCCAACCCAAACCATTCCATGATTCTATGATTCTATTCTAGATCTATTTAGATTTAGGATGCACCTGACGTTTACTGAAGCACCTACATCCCTTCCTGGTTTTAGATCTAAACCACTGGCTTGAGGGGAGGCGAGGAACCTGCAGCACAGGCAGCGCTTTCACTCCTCTCTCCTGGATCCCAAGCTGACAGCATCACCAAAAGCCCACCTCTCTCCTCCCCATCCCACTGTGGGAGTGGTGCTCACCCCAACAGGAAGCACAAGATAACGCTCTGTACATTATTCCCGATGCAGCCCCGTGGCAGGAGCCAGGGAAAAGAGGTGGGAGGGAGAGATGGAAGAGGATAGAGAGAAGGGAAAAACACATACGACAAGCTTGTCACTTGACTTCTTAAGCAAAAGCCAGCACATGGAGCAGTCAGGCATCGAGCCGGGTTTCTCCCAATTAAATTTAACAAGTGACGCCCCTGAATCTTTCATGAGCATTCGGAGGTTTTAGCCCATCTGTCTTCATGCTCACACACAAGTCTCACTCCTGCTCAAGCATTTAAACACCAGTGATCAAGCCCTGCCTTTTTGTACCACACCAGCAGCACTGTGGGACTTCAAACCCTTCTACACCGCTGATGGCTTGATGGTGGCCATGAAGCTGGGTTGGAGGTGGTCAAAATGGGGTTTGTGCGGTCCATGGCTCGCTGATGCTGCTGTGGATTCCTCGGGAGAGGCAGCGCTGCCTCCGTTGTCGCTGCATCCCCCCTTTTCTTCCCGCGTGAGCGATTGTCACTGTAATTACCTGTCGGCCCCACGACGTGCCGGCAGGTTCCCCAACCCGAGTGAGGCTTCAGAGCGGCTCCTGGGTCTCGGTGTGTTTGTGAGCTGCCTGCGTGCAGCGGCGGCTGCTTTCAATTAGAGCTCCCAGGTAACCTGAAAGAGGCTCCCCGGCTGCCGGCGATGAGCATCAGGATGGGGAGAGGAGGGGAGGGTGAGGAGGGGAGGGAAAGGGATGTCACCGGGTTAACCATAGGCTGAAAGAACCAGGGCAGGTTGATGGAAGCCAGGCGGCCCTTGTGCCATGGGGTGGGGAGAAACGTCGGCATGTTTTCAGCAGGGGAAGTTCAGGTTGGACCTAAGGAAGAAGTTCTTCACTGTGAGGGTGCTGAGGCGCTGGCACAGGGTGCCCAGAGAAGTGGTGAATGCTCCATCCCTGGCAGTGTTCAAGGGCAGGTTAGAAAGAGCCTGGGCGATATGGTCTAGGGTGGAGCATCCCTGCCCATGGCAAGAGGTGGAACTGGATGATCTTAAGGTCCTTTCCAACCCAAACCATTCTGTGCTTGATATAAGGGTATCTATCTTTGTAAGGGAGGAAGACCATGGGTTGTCTCTCTCACAAGTTGTCCCATCTTTCTGCTTCATTAATGGCACAAGGCTGGTAGATATGGCCCAAGATCTCCTTGATCCTGGGATCAGAGGGTTCTGAGACATGGGGAGTCCTCTGTGATTGCAACCGCTTGGTCCTGGCCTCACCTAAACTCCATCGCATGCAACAGGTCTGCACAGTGATGGGAAGGGGTGAATGCAATGCCAGTGAGCGATGGGAGCAGGACCCAGACTAGGGAAGCGGAAAATGACTCCAGGGCTTTGAGACTGCAGCTTCCTGCAGCTTGGGAAGCAGAAGGCACAGCAAGAGCAAGGAGAGACTCAAGTATGGTCATGTCAATGAAGCTCAAATATGACCATGAAGATGGAGTAGCCACCACTAGAGTGTGGGGGAGTTATTAGGGTTGTTGTGACCGCATCTTGGTGGCATGTTGGGTTACACAGGCACCAATGGAGCTGGGGGCTGAGCACTGCAGAAAGTCCACACCACACAAGCCCCATGTCTGCCTTTCCTGCACTCAGAAGATCATCTTCTTAGGTTCTTCAGCAGCAAACTGCACTGAAAAAAATCACCTACATTTACCCCACTTTAACCTGGGAACTATGGATCCTTATGGGTGACTGATGTACTGGTTGCCCCATGTTGGACTGATGTCTTCTCCAGGACACGAGCAGCCCATAGAGCCCTCAGGGCTACTGTTCACAGGTCTTCATGAGAGCTTTGGGTTCGTTATTGCAGTCCTTGTCACACTTGGTGTGATAGCACATGGCCATCCCACTGGAGTCCAAGCCCTCGCCATGCTCTGTGCAACATGCAGACAGAAAAGGACAGGTCCTCGTCAGCAGCAGCCAGCTTTCTGAACACTTTACAATGTAAATTGGATTGCACACGTTCACAGTCTAAATACACCTTGGTTATTTCTGGAGTGTGGGGTTTTTTAATGCCTCGGAGCTCCAACAGTGAAGCTTTCGCTGCTTCATCTGGGTATATTCAGCATAAGAGCTGCTGGACCAGGGGGGACCGTATCTATATCTAAGCAAAGCAATATTCATGTGAACATGGGTCATTTGGTCAGGGGAGCCTAGGTGGAAGAAGGTGTGATGGGAAGAGCTTTTGGTTGGTGGAGAGCACTCTGCCAGCTCTGATGGGCTCTGGATCTCACCAGCAATAAATTCCTTCCCGGACTGGGCCGAGATAGGCATAGGCTGGCTACTGAATTATGTCAAATATACAGCAAAATCATTCGTTGTGTGGTGAGCCCATAGAGTCATAGAATCAACCAGGTGGGAGAAGATCCTCAAGGTCATCAAGTCCAACCATTCCCAGCCCTGCCAAGGCCACCACTAACCCCTGGCATTGA
Organism: Nestor notabilis; assembly: GCF_000696875.1. Classification (NCBI taxonomy): domain Eukaryota; kingdom Metazoa; phylum Chordata; class Aves; order Psittaciformes; family Psittacidae; genus Nestor; species Nestor notabilis. Next base: position 11,873 of record NW_009937823.1, read on the forward strand.
GGCCTCGGCTACACGAGCTGTGAGCACTTGCAGGGACGGTGACTCCAGCCCTGCCCTGGGCAGCCTGTTCCAATGCCTGAGCACCCTCTGGGCAAGGAATTGTTCCTCAGCTCCAGCTAAACCTGCCCTGGGGCAGGTTGAGGCCGGTTCCTCTTGTCCCATCCCTTGTTCCTTGGGAGCAGAGACCAGCCCCCTCCTGGCTCCATCCTCCTGTCAGGCAGTTGCAGAGAGCGAGAAGGTCCCCCCTGAGCCTTCTCTTCTCCACACTAAACCCCCAGGTCCCTCAGCCCTTCCCCATCACATTGTGCTCCAGACCCTGCTCCAGCTCCGGTGCCCTTCTCTGGCCCCATCCAGCACCTCAATGTCTCTCTTGGAGTGAGGGGTCCAGAGCTGAACCCAGGATCTGAGGTGCAGCCTCACAGTGCCCAGCACAGGGGGACAGTCACTGCCCTGGTCCTGCTGACACTATTGCTAATACAAGCAAGGATGCTTTTCACCTTCTTCTCAGTCCTCATCCCAGTCTCCCCCCAGCTCTCAACCCCCCAGGCTGCTGGGTTGAACCATCCCCGCCTTGATCCAGTCCCCATTCTCAGCCCTCCACTTTGACATGTACTTTGCATCACTATCCCTTCCTGTTATGGCTTTTCCACTTGGAAGCAAATACATAAACACCTCCGTGTCCACAGGGAGAGGGACAGACAAGCTCACACACAGCCTGGGAAAGATGGTGCCAGCCTCAGGAGGATGCAGGCTCAAAGACATGGAGAGATGAAATTGCCTGATATGTTTCAGCAGGGGAATTCTAAGTGAGGACAATCTTCCTTGGACACCATTTCTCTTTGTTTGCATCCTACCCGTCACTCAACTGTTGTTGCTGCCTTTTGTCATACCCTGGAGGCTGGCAGGACCCAAAGGGCCACCAATGTCCCTTGCAGGTAGGCACGGATACTGCAGGGACCTCAGTAGACAGGCAGATGGGAAGGCAGATGGAAGAAGGGTGTCCTGTACCTGTAGGGCAGAGGTCCACAGGGAAAAGGGGAATGCTTCGGCTGCACTAACTAGAAGTAAAAGGTAGAGATCTCACAGTTTCATACACTGGCAGGGAAGACATGCTGGGCTCTGCTGCTATTCCCAAAGGATCACAGAGAAAACCCCGCAACAGCAGGCATTTCCATCCCAGCCACCTCGGGGGGACAATCCTGCTGGACCTCCTGGGGATGGAGCAGATGATCTAATGGGTCTTCAGCATTAGAATAAGCTCTTAGATTCCCCCCCTCAAAGCTGAGCTTGCATTCAGAGACCAGGCTCTGGCTCCACATCCCATCCCAAGCCAGCAGCACTCGGGGCTCCTTTCTCCTGAGTGATGGAGAAGGCAAAATCCAGCCTTTGGGCAAAGACTGAGAAATTTCCCCAAGCTCAACTTGTTTCAGAATGTCCCATGGAGTTTCTTGCAGCTTCCTTTTGTTCTGCCTGCTGCCACCAGCACTTACTGCACTTAACACTCCTCAAGCCTGTGCTGACAGGGCTGTTCCTGAGGAGAGAGCCTGATTCAAATCCATCATCATTCTCGGAGCCATTTGTGGAGACAAGCAAGGTCCTGGATGCCCCTTTTGCTCTGCTGGGTTGAGAAACCATCTCTGGTTACAGTGGAGTTAACACTTATGGGTTTGCCCCACAGTTTAGACTTGCTCACTGTCTCAGCCCCAGTCCTCATTCCCTCTTAGCTCTACATAGCCCTGGATGATGGAGAAGCAACTATTCCAGTTCTGGATCATTGGGTTTTAGTCTGCAGTTGGTGATATCATGGTTAATTGGCTGCAAAGGGAGCTCAGCTCAGTGCAGGACTGCTTTCTCCTTGCCTTGCTCCACCTCTCGCTAGTGATGGAACCAGGATCCTGGGCTAAATGGGCCAATACTACATTACAAGGTGCCATCTTTTTGGTGATAACATTGCAGATACTGAAGTCTGAGGATATACAACCTGCAAGGTTTCAAAGAAGAGGTGATGTCTTATGGATCAGATGAGGCAGTTGAGAAATGTAGACAAGATCTCTGAAACACCAGCCCTCCAAGTGGCTTGGGAGCACTGCAAAGAGCATCAATGCAGTGCAAGGCATGGGCTTTCCAAGTACAGACAGATCTTTAACCCAAAGCTGCTGCTTTCTTTCTATCCCAGATAGGAGAAATAATCCATCTCCCAAACCTGGTTACACCATAATCCTCCAGACCTCTATGAGTGCTTGTGGTGAACCTCACCAGGGAACAGATCAAGGTTAAAATGACCAAAGGGGAAAGGACCAAGGGATTTTTCAACCAGAAAACCACAGAGAACTTGGTTTACTGCTTTGAAGCAGTATGGTCTCCTCTGAGGAGAGCTGGAGGTCTCAGACAATGACTGTCAAAGGAGTAAAAAACCCTTTCTCATGTGCCTAATGGTCACCCTCACTGGCACCCCTTGGATCCACAGCAACAGATTTTCATTACATCTTATAAGAGACTATATCCATCAGTCTAATTCACATTCCCCTAGACCAGTGAGCTGAACTCCAGCCTTTGCTACACCAAGAGCATCCCTAGAAAAGTTTCAAGCCCACTGCTGCAGAGATAAGCTTCAGAGAAACCTTCCCCGGTCAGCATTCAACCTTCAGAGGCTGGGACATTGCAGTAGGCATCCCATGAGCCTGCTACACACGTAGACATGTAGGAGGTAAGGTGGTTCCATGTCTGAAGCATCCTGCTGGCATTCTCCTGTGCACCCAGGATGCCAGTTTAGAGCCAGCACCATCAGTCCAGCCATGCTTTGCTGCCCTCAGGGCTGGCACATGTTTCTGCCTTACAGAAAACATTGGGCACTTCCTAAATCAGACACATGGACTCTGGGAATGGGGCTGGGAAGATCTCGTTTATCCTTCAGAAAGTTCGGAGTTAGATTTTCAGTGCAAATCACCCTGGGTCCAAGGCCTGCTGCAGTCACAAGACACACACAGAACATCTTTGGTTGCCTTCTTCAACTGGGAACATGATTCATCCAGCTGTAGGTGCCCTGGGAAGGTGTTTCAGTGCCCTCAGAGTGATCCAGCACATAGGAACTGGTGGCAGAGAAGGAGCCAAGAGTATCCCAGTTCCTGAAGCTTTGCAATGGGAAGGAGCCAGCCAAATAGCTGGCTGCCACTCAGAGAAGCAGTCCCTCTACCCAAAGCCATCCATGCGGCCTGGTACTAGAGCTCATCCAGCACCACCAAAGGAACTAAATCAGCGGAAAACCATCTTACAACAAAAGTGATGTTATTTCATGTTGAGGAGCATCCCTGGACCAGCTCTCCACAGGCTCAGATCATTGTCTATTTTGGCCCAAGGGACAGGCCAGGACCACGTAGCCAACAGAAGGGATGCGAGATGGCTGCTTTGAGACACTATGAACACAATTTAGCTGGAGCAGGAAACCCCACACTCACCAACATGCCCTCATGATGTGTTGGGGTAGGTCATGTACACCGTCCCCTGCTGGTAACCTCAACAGACAGGAGGAGAAAGCAAATGATGCCCTAACTAAAGATGTTTCCTCCAAGTGAGCAGCACAAGAGCTCCAGGGAGTTGTCCAGCACGTCAGTCTCCTTAACATTCAAATGACCTCAGCTCCTTCTTGGCTGTCACTATAAAGCCACTGCTGGCCTGAAAGACAATAATAAAGAATTAATCAAGTCAGAGCTCTCATCACTGTTGATGCTTCACAGCTCCTTCGTCACCGTACTTGAGCATTTCAAGTGCCTGGCAGTTTGCTTTGCCTTATGAAATAATCAGGATGGAGAAGCAGCCTCATCCCTGGGTCTTTGCCCATCATGTCTTTGGGCACAGAGATGTTGAGGTGCTGGCACAGGGTGCCCAGAGGAGCTGTGGCTGCCCCATCCCTGGCAGTGTTCAAGGCCAGGTTGGACACAGGGGCTTGGAGCAACCTGCTCTAGTGGAAGATGTCCCTGCCTGTGGCAGGGGGTTGGAACTGGATGAACTTTGAGGTCCTTTGCAACCCAACCCATTCTGTGACTCTAAAGCCAGCAGGAGAGGAGCAGCCTGGAGTCAGTGCTCAATGCTCAGTGTGATGTGAAATCGGCCTCGGCTGCGTATGCAAAACTCGCCCCTCGGAAGCGATGCACATTAGGAAGCCAGAGCTGCCCCTGGATACCGCACATGGTACGGGGCGATGATTTACATCAAGTCCTTTCTAGAGGCAACTTGACAGGCAACAGATTTGACCTCCCTTGACAATTGCCCCAATTTGCTCAGGTCTTTGCTTTATGGATCCTGGCCAGGTTTTGTTTTGGTTGCTTAAATATTTCTTCTTTGTAGGTAATTCTTTATTCATTTATTTATTTCAAAGTGAATTTAGCACCACTAGAAGACGCCTGAGTGACAACCTCGGTGACCAGGGAGTCTTTAGCCACATGATGCATGTGTCACCGTGAGGTGCAGAGCAGTCTTTTGTGCAAACAGTGGCTGCTTTTAAAACCATCAGCAAATGGGTTTAAACTGAAACAGGGCAAGTTCAGGTTGGATCTAAGGCAGAAGTTGTTCCCTGTGAGGGTGCTGAGGCGCTGGCACAGGGTGCCCAGAGAAGCTGTGGCTGCCCCCTCCCCGGCAGGGTGTCAAGC
>NW_009937823.1:16583-18576 GCF_000696875.1 Nestor notabilis
GATCTTAACCCCCTTTGTAACCCAAACCATTCTATGATTCTATGAAATATTCAGTCTTGAGAACCATCCATGCACCTCTGTTTGCTTCACAACCTGAAAACTGGGTAACTTAGCTGTGGTGGTTGAAAGGGCCTTGGGATTCCTCACTTTACCCCAATTTGCTTCTCACATCAGTAATTCTGCCTTGTTCTACACTTTCAGGATGTTTTTAACTTCCTAGAAGCACCAGTGGTTAACCAGGGACACGGTTTAGTGCGAGGTGTCTCTGCCCATGGCAGGGCTTGGAACTGGGTGATCTTAAGGTCCTTTCCAACCCAAACCATTCTATGATTCTATATTTCTCTGCAAAGATCTTTCTAGTCACTAAGAAGGGGTTTATCCTCATTCCATTCCTTGCTTTTTCCCCTTGCAATTCCTTTTCTGTGTTCCAGAAAAGGTTTCTCCTCCATGAGGGCCAATCTCTTCTGGCCCTTCTGCTGTGGGATTGCAGGGGATTTTTGGGTGGGAATCTGTATGGGGGTAAGTGGGATGTGTGGAGGTTTGCTCTTGCAGCTTGGGTAGGGTTAACAGCTTGGAAGTGGTGGGTGGAAGATGCCACAGCAGGAGACCATTGACCCACTAAACAGCCCTTTGCAACCCAACTGATTCCTAGTCTCAGGTTTCTGGAGTATCAGAGGGAAAGGGGGAGCTGGAGAGGGATGAGGGGAGAAAAGTGCCGACACGATGGAAACATGAAAAATAGCAACAACAAAAAGGACCAAAAAAAATCAAAGAGAATAAGTGAGTGCTGATTACACCACAACACAAAGCGACAGCAAGCAAGCGGCAGCCTGCACTGAGCTCCCCCCTTGCACCCCTCCTGCTTCCAACCCCCATGGAGAGCCGATGCCCATGGGGAAGGGAGCACAGCACACAAACAAAATGCGTAGGGCCAGCAAGGGTTGAATGAACCCATCCTGTTCTCATCAGTGTCCCCATCCCTGTGGAGGGGCAGTTCCACAGCTCCTGCATCCCACTTACCCCATCTTTCCCAGCAAAGCAACCCCCAAAACACAACCACTGTGATGAAGGGATGGGAAAGGAGGCTGGAAATCCAGGTGGTGGAAAACAGGGTTGAAAGTACCTGCACATGGTAGTCCCTGCCCCAGAAGTCACTTGGATGACATAATATAACTCTCAGCTAGATGGGCCAAGCCATATTTCACACATATTTGCAGTCAGGGAAACTGAGGCACTAGAAAAAGTTGTTCTCCAAGAATGGGGTTAGAGGTTCTTAATGGGAGAAGATGCTCCTCCACTCCTACCCATTCCTACCAAGCCTAAATTCATGCCCACATAAAACTCAGTGCTGCCTTGGTGGGAAAACATTGCTCTAGTATATGGCATTATCCAAATTATCCACGTGGTCTCATCCAGCTTCTGGATGATGATTTTGTGATGGTGTGAGAGCACAGTGGCATGTGCCACTTGGGACCCCAAACTTGGAGGTGGGTGCAGCCAGCAGCATGAGCATCCCCATCCCAATGAGTGTCCCATGACCCATAACACCTTATTCCCCCCTCTCCAAGCATCCTGGGGAGGGTTTGGGACCCTGATGATGCTTCTTGATCCAGCACCAAGTGCTGTGCAGGATGCTCTCCTTGGTGGAGATAATGTTTAAAGATGCCCCAAGGTGCACCCACATCTCAGAAAGGACAGGGACTAAGCTGCTTTATGCCTGGGGAGTGGTACCAAGGCATCACCCCCATCACTGGGACATTAACAGCATCACCACCGATGGAGGGGGACGCATCTGTCCCCACAGCCCCAAAGCACTTGGGGACAGGGTGCAGCCCCCCGGAGCCAGCGGTGGAGCCCCGGGAGCTCATTTCCCCTGGCGCAGGCACAGCTGTGAGCGCAGGGAGGCTGCCAAAGCCCGGCATGAAAACACTGATTAATCTCGTCCTCCGGTGCATCCCGCGCTGCAGATGTGCAGGCTGCTGACTCGGCAGGC
>NW_009937823.1:18598-30041 GCF_000696875.1 Nestor notabilis
GAGCCAGCGAAGCCAACGGGAGCGAGCCTGTGTGCACAGCCCCACGTGGCATAAAGCTCCCGGGGGGGACCATACCGCAGGCACGGGGATGCTCAGCGTGGATGTTGTTCTCGTATCCTATAAGGCTCCATAGAAAAGAGTTGTTCCATATTCTAATATCACAGCAGGAAAAGGAGTGTCTGTCTGGGCAGAGGGCTGGGGCAGGCTGCCTGTGGGCTCAGGCAGGTGCCAATGAAGCTGCTTGCGTCAGCTCCCATGCTGGACATTGTCCTTACAAGCACAAAGACTAGAAACCTTTTATTCCATGTTTTCCCTTGATTTTATTTCAAGGAAAGCTGAAACTCCTGGCACACTTTCATAACAGAATCATGGTTTGGGTTGGAAACGGCTTTAAAGCTCATCCAGTTCCAACCCATGCCACGGGCATGGATGCAACACACTAGACAAGGTTGCTCCAAGCCCTGTCCGAGCTGGCCTTGAACACTACCAGGGATGGAGCATCACAGCTTCCTTGGACAGCCTGTTCAGTGCCTCACCACCCTCACTGGAAAGGATTTCTTCCTTCTCTATAACCTGAATCTCCCCTGTTTCAGTTTGAACTCATTATCCCTTGTTCTATCACTCCAGTCCTTGATGAAGATATAATAACCCACCTCTGGACGGCTGCGTGATAATACACACTCATATTACCTGTTTCTAATTAAACTGGAGGGCATCCTTCTCTGATGAGCTAACCCATCGGAAATTAATCAGCAGGTGACCAATACCAGAGCAAAAAGCAGGGAGAAAGATGTTGCCATCAGCTGGGCCCTGCCTGATTAGACAGGGAAGTAAAGTCTCCTGGCAAACAGGAATCGACTGCCGTGCATTGGTCCAGCACTGCATCGATCCATGTGGTAAGGTTTAGGAATGCTAATGAGCTTGCACGGAGGCAAAAGGAAATCATTTGTGCAAGGAAATACAGCTCTTGATGGGGTGTTATTTCTAGGAAGAGTTGATTCAACACCAGCTTGGGAACTTCATCTTCAGGGTGGTCAGGGGGGAGATGTGGCTGCAGGGAAGGAGGGAGATGGCCCATGGGCATGGGGCTGTGTCTGCTGGATATGGGGATGCGTTTGGAAGGTGCAGACCCTGAGGGCAGCAGCCCTGCCTACGAGCTGCTCACACAGACTGGGAATGGAGGGGCCAAACAGGGCACACGACTGTCCCAAAAAGGGAAATGAAGTCTCCATCTGGGACAGGCCTTTGCCTGAAGGTTCCATCCCATTGCCCATTTCTCCCACAGTCCACTTGCCTTCTATTGCCCATCCTGCCAACTCAAACATATTCCATTGCCTGTCCCTACAACCACATCCATCCTTCCCATCACAACCAATCCCAGCCCACTGCCCATCTCTCCTACTTAACCACCTCCATCCCTCCCACCCACCCACCTCCGTCCCATTGCCCATCCCTCCTGGTAAACAAGCTTCGTTCTATTGCCCGTCCTTCCCATCCAACTACCTCCATCCCATTGCTCATCTCACCCACCTCAACCACCTCCAGCCTGTTGCCCATCCCTCCCATCCAACCACTTCCATCTCATTGCCCATGTCTCCCACTCAACCACTTCACCACCAGAACCACACCTGCTCATTCCCACAGGTCCCAACTCACCTTCTACAGAGCTCAGAAGAGGAACACCAAGGAGACATGGTGCCAGACGGGTCCACATGTTACAAACCAGGCTCATACATCTTTAAGCACTGCTCAAAACTTTGCTGGCTGTGCATTTGTGATGGGAGAGAAGGAAGCCAGACCTGGGGTACTGCAGCCTCACCAGCACCTCCACACCTCCCTTCCATCAATATTTCATACCTGGCCTTGTGGCTGTGGCAGCCTTTTGCTTGGTTTCCATTGCAGTTCTCCTCACCCCTCCTCTGCTGGCTGGCTGGTGTTCCCTCAGCCTGCACTAATGCCCCATCCCAGGAGACCCTCGGGACCCCCACACTGGCTCCTGAAATATTCATGGGGCAGGAACCTCTGGCCAGGGATGCTGCATGGAGCAGCCTTGCCTGTGATGGCAGTGTAAGGATGGTCCCCAGCACATCGGGTGCTGGAGCATCCTTCCATCCTCTCCTTCCCCAGCCTGTCCCACAACAGGGCATTTGAAGAGTCACCCACAGCAAGAACCCTTATGGGAAGAGCCTTAGCTGAGCTCCCAATTGCAGTTAAAACTGAGCTCCTGAGCATCTCCTGTCTGCCCTTGCAATGAGACAAGAAGAGGGGAGGGAAGAAATAAGCAGCAGAGCCCTTATTTGAGGGACTTGGATATCCACAAAGGAAAATCATTTTAGCTTTGGTTTATTCCCAGTGGCAGCGCTGTCCCAGGAAGGGTTCACTGTTGAGACAGTACCTCTGCAGCCACCACACTCACAAGGGATGCAGGACCTCATTCAGGTCACCCAAGGCCTTTTTCTCCTCTTGGTCACAGTGGCAAGGCTTGTGCCTCCTCTCCTGAATCCACCTCTTTCTGGTGTGCTCTGGAGCTGCTGGTCTTCATGTGCATCAAGTCACCTCCCCAAAAGCAAGCTGAGTCCATCCTGGTCCTCCCTCTTCTACTATCCTATGTGGATTTCTTGCAGGGATCCCAGCCAGGAGCAGGGAATGAGCAAACTCTTCCCAGAGCAATCGGAGGGGGCAAACCCCAACCCCAGCACTTCCCACTCTGACCCCGCCGCCTCTGGGCAGCTGGAGCACAGAAACCCACCTGGGCAACACGTCCCTTCCTTAAAACTTAATCAGCAAGTGATGAATATTTCACTAAGACAAACAGGCCAGGTAGATAGGGTCAATCTTTTATTCATGAGCATTGGGGAAGGGAAGGCTGTGGGCAGAGAGATCCAGGCTCAGCCAGGTCATGGCCATCTCCCTGTGAAGATCTTATGGCCAAGACCTGTTACACGGCTGATGCACATTGTTGCCCTGTGGGTATCCTGGATGAACCCGTGCCAGGAGATGGAGACATCCCATCAGTCTCTTTCATAGGGACACACAGACACATTCTCCTGTTGATTTCCCCTTCTCCATCTCCCTCAATCATGAAAGCACCAGGGAAGCAACATGGGGTAAGATGATCCCAGGGCTGGGGCAAACCTGGCAGCACAGGAAGAAACCCAACCAAACCCCCACCTTTTGGCTCAAACTGAGCCTAAGATTTGCCTGAATTTACATTTTGATCATTTTTGGAGTTGCAGCTGATGCTGGGAATGTGGCCACAGAAGCAGCCGTCCAGTACTGAAGGGGGCTCCAAGGATGCTGGAGAGGGACCTTCATCAGGGACTGGAGTGACAGGACAAGGGGTGATGGGTTCAAACTGAAACAGGGCAAGTTCAGGTTGGAGATAAGGAAGCAGCTCTTCCCTGGGAGGGTGCTGAGGCGCTGGCACAGGGTGCCCAGAGAAGCTGTGGCTGCCCCATCCCTGGCAGTGTTCAAGGCCAGGTTGGACAGAGCCTTGGGTGACATGGTCTAGTGTGAGGTGCCCCTGCCCATGGCAGGCGGTTGGAACTGGATGAACCTTTCCAACCCAAACATATTATTCTATGCCTGACAGTACTTTGCCCCCATCCACATCAGGGAGCTTGTGGCTTTGGCCACTTACTTGGAAGACCAACCCTTAAACCTAAACCCTGCTCTGAATCAAGGACTGATGGACCAACACTGATCAGGGCAGTATCCTGACCCTCTTGTAAGGCAAAATATACCTTTTCCTGCATTTTGGCTTCTGACCAGTCTCAAATCCCATTTCCAAACCATCCCCAAACCCATTCTGCATCCACAGCCCAGGCAGGGCAGGAGCCGTGCCCTGCGCTGACCTGGCTCCATTCACATGTAACAGACACGAGTCCCTCACAATACGATGTTTAATTAAACACAGCCTGGTCACAAGGGCTGTGCCTGATGTTTCACAGCCATCTGAAAAGATGCTAATGACAAAGACATTCATTATACAGCTTATTAGATGTCCACATTAGTAACATAACCCTGATGGAATTCACTCGATACAAACTAGCCCACAAATATTAATTGCCTAAAACTTCCTCGTCACTTGAAGGTATTAATAAGACAGTCATTATCCATGGGTTGTATGGCTGGAAGTTAATGACTTGGCAATTGGATTTGAGAAACCCAAGGAAGTGTTCTCCCAACAATCCATTGATATTTAATTAAAGGACAGAACCTGTCAGCATAAATCTGAATGAAACACTTGCCATGTCTCACTCAAAGTGTCATGACAAAGGTTCCTGGGATGTGGGGCATGGCAGGGGTCTCCTGTGCCATGTGGTGGGGATGCTGATGGAGATAGTGAGCACAAGCATTGCCAAGCTCCACCCCTTCCAAGGCATGTGAACATGGATGTTTTCTTCTTCTTCCTCCCTGGTCGAAGGAGTCCTTGAGATGCCTCAAGTTGATGAAAGAGGAGATACTTACTGTCATACAGACCAGATCCAGCAAACATGTCCCCACTCAGTGCTCTTCTGTAGCTCTCACTTGAGAAAATGGTTGAAGATCTCAAAAGCATCCCACTACCTGCATCCCACATCCAATGTGCCGTATACTTGCATCCTGCATCCCATCTCCTGCATCCCACCTCCTGCATTCCACATCTATGCCCAGAATCTGTGCATCCTATAGCCCACCTCCTTTATCCCTTATCCTGCATCCCATCTCCTGCATCCCACCTCCTGCATTCCACATCTATGCCCAGAATCTGTGCATCCTATAGCCCACCTCCTTTATCCTATATCCTGCATCCCACCTCCTGCTTATAAAGGAAGCATCAAGGTACTTCCCATAGGAAGACTTCAAGATGCCTCTCCAGCCACCCCATCTGAGCAGTAAGAGCAAGGGTTAGAGACTCTCTGCTGGTGTCCAAAGGAGACACTGGTCGAGAAGTGGGAGCAATAACCTGCTGGGGTGAAAGGTGTTTGGGCATGAAAAAGCCTCCAAAAGATGCCTTAAAAAGCAAAGAACCTGCACCAAGAATTGAGAGGGACAGAGAACACGTGGGGTGCTTCCTCAGCTTTGTCTTTTGTGGTTGTCATTGACCAGGTCCTTCTTCTTGACCCACACACACCATGGCCAAAGTGAAAATCCCACATCAACCTCCCTCAGCCCCCCAGAAGCATCCTGACACCAACAGGTCTTTCCTTTAAGCCAGCTGATGAAAACAATTGTCTTCTCCCTTTGGGTTGTGCCTGCATCGAGATGGGTTTCACACTTCACAGCTGGAAGTGGGCAAACAGCCCTGTCCCCATGGCAAGAAGATGATGGTCCAGACCTCCACCTCCAGTCTAGCATCTTCCCCAGACAGGCAGGATAAGACCCTAGGGAAAGGGTATCCCTTATCCATATGGGAGCAGGGGAAGAGCTGGTCCTGCATCCCATGACACCCAGGAGATGCTGGCAGCTCGAGGCTCCCCTTCACCCTCCCCGCCACCTCCCCATGTCTCTTCTCATCCCTTTATGTAAATGGAAACTAACAATTAGTTTATTTTTGCTTGTGCAAATTACAGCTCGTGCTCCCAGGGAGCCTCTTACATGAATAAATAACCTGGTGTTGAGAGGGAGGATGCTCTATGCGTGTGTGTGTCCCCCTCCCTCCTTTTCCCTGCTCTCATCCATAGAAAGGAAGGAAAAGGAGGGGGAAAATACCCAAGGAGCCTTTGGGTTTTACCCGGTGGCCCATTAGGCATTAAGCTGATGATATCTGGGGAGCTTGGCAGGTAGGGATGAGGAGCTGTGGGGCCAGCGTAGGGGATAAGGGGATGCCTGGGCATGGGGGTGATGACACCAAGGAGAACTGCACTGCCTGGGCAGCTGGGACACCAAAGGGCCATGGCTGATGGGATCTGATCCCACTGGAACTGAGGAGTGACACTGTCCTTGCATGTTTCCCACTTGTCAATGCAGCTGGTTTCCTTATGCATCCCCATTGATATGCATCCTGCATCCCACATCCAATGTCCTGTATCTGTGCGTCCTGCATCCCGTATCATGCATCCCACTTGCTCCATTCGACCTCCTACAGCCTATATCCCACCTTCTGCACCCCACTTCCTTCATCCCACACCCGTATCCTACATCCCACTACCTGCATCCCCCATTCAGTGTTCTGTATCTTTCCATTCTGCATCTGACCTCCTGCAGCTCACCTCCTGCATCCCACACCCATATCCTGCATCTCACATCCAATGTCCAGTGTGTGTTCCTCCTGCATTCCACCTCCTACCTCCTGTATCCTATATCCCACTTCCTGCATCCCATACCTGTATCCTGCATCCCATACCTGTATCCTGCATCCCACATCCAATGTTCTGTACCCTTGCATCCTGTACCCCACCTTCTGCATCCCACTACCTACACCCCACATCCAATGCTCTGTATCTGCGTATCCTGCATCCCACCTTCTGCATCCCACATCCCACCTCCTGCAGAATCCCCGAGTGATGAAGACCCACCTGAAACAAGGAATTTGGGATCAAAACCCAGTTGTCATCCTCTTCATGCTATGCATGGGGGGATATTCCCAAGTGTTGGCTGTCTGGAAGGGTTTCAGCTCCCCCTGAGGTTAGGGGTGATATTGCTACAACAGGGATGCACTGGCTGGAGGAAGGCAGAGAACTCCGCGCTTCCCTGGGAATAAATCCCCACCATAGGGATGAGCCGTGCGAGCGCCAACAGCCGAGCCCATGAGCCAGCAGAAACAAACGAGCTCTTCTGGCAGGTGCTATATGTATATATATATATTTATACATCTCCATGTTTTATATATGGGGAGAAGAGCAGCATTTGGCTCCCAGGAACGTGGGAATATCAAGGGCCTGGAGCACGGGAAGGAGGGAACATGCAAAAGGCAAACTCCAGCTCGAGCCAAGAAATCACAGCTCCGAACTGAGCCAGGGCTCGGCTCATCCCATGCAGCCTCCTGGAGCCAGCACCAGGGTTCTTGTTTAGTTGGGGGGGTTATTTAGCTGGGAATTGAGTGAGTCCATGTAACCCCAAATTCCTGCACACCCAGCAGCCCACCCCTTGATTTAACATCCCAGAGCTGGAGTTACCACGTTACCGGGATGTCGGGATTGGTGTGGAACGTTCTGCAGCGGTTCCATGGCAAAGCTGCCAGGTGCCAGCATCAATAACCAAGGAGGAAGGAGCGAGGGGCGCTCCGGTGACGCTGCATTGATCGGCCTGTTGTGGGTTTCTGCCTGTTTGCAGAATTCCTGGTTATCCGCAATGCTCCAGCAATTTGCTATTTGGGAATGCTGCGGAGCGCACGGCCCCAGGCAGTGAGTGGCTTTGACGGGGGTTGTCACTGGGTCTGGGCACCCATGGGCGCTTGGGCAAGGTGATCCAGGGTGCTGCTGTGCTTGGGTCTGAGCGTTGCCCAAACTCACCCATCAGTGGGGATGGCTGGAGGAGTTCAGGCTGTTTCCCAGCCCAGCGATGCCCGTGGTGCCTTCAAGCACACATTAAGGTGCAGGAAAAGCTTGAAAATGGGTTTAAAAAGCTCTTCAGGACAGTGGTATGGAGGGGGCCACATGCCAGACCCCCCAGGCCTGTCCCCACACCCTTACCCCAAAAGACACCCCATGGGATTGGGGTGAAAACATGGGGCTGCTGCTTTCATCCCCTTCAAGGTCATAGGGCTGGGCATGTGCCGCAGATCCTGTTAGGAAGGAGCATGCAGCATCCTGAGGTCCCACCATCCCATGCAGACCCCGATGAGCAGCAACCACTTGGGGAAAGATGCTCAGAGATGAGGAGAAACGAGGAAAAGTGCTTTAAAAAAGGAGGTCAGAGCCACCCCAAATTCCACACGTCCTCCTGCAGCACAGAGACACGACACCCATGAACATCCGCAGCCCTGCGGCACAGGGTGACACGTGCTGACATGCCACCCGCAACACGCCCCATCCCAAAACATGCACCAACATGCTCCAGCCGTGCACACGCAGCCCCACAACACTGCACAAAGACACGGTCCTGCAGCACAAGACCATGCAGCCACCCGAAAAGCTGCTGCAAAACCATACAGGGACCACCCAGACCCCCACCCAGCCTATGGTGCAGAGGGAATAGAGCCCTCCAAGCCCCACCAAGGAGACAAATCATAAATCAACCCCATCTGGGCATAAGGTGATTTAGGTTTTATTATTTATTCACCAAACAGGAGCATGAATGGGTCCAGGAGACCAGGTTCCTCACTGGGAGCTTCAGGAGCACAGAGCAAGTCATGATGATGGGGATGACCAGAGGGTCCCCAACTGCACCCCAACACTGCAAAGGGGCAGAAGGGTGTGACTTTGTCCCCAAACCTCCCCATGGAGCAGCCATGGGATGGGGTCCCCCATGGAGGACCAGGATTAACGGGTAGCAATATTGCACCATGTCCTGCTCCAGTTATTCTCCTGCTTGGGGGAATTCCAGAGGGGCTGGAAAAGAAATAAATCAGTGAATAAAGTAATTAAAATGAGTAACAGTGCAAGGAGTTGGGGGTCACATCCCTTCTAAAGCTGCCCTCAAAGGACTGGGGATGAAGGGGACAGGGTAACACCATGATGATCAGAATAGTCTGCTCCCGAGGCAGCACCACACCAAGACCCAGGATGCATCTTCCCCAGCTTGCTGCACCCCCAGAAAGAAACAGAAATCAAAGAGGAGGAGGATGGAGGGATGAAGCAATGCTGGACACCTAGGAAAGGGGGAAAATCAGGTATCCTCAGCCCCAAAGTGCTGTATTCGCTCTGCAAAGGTGGTGAGGAAGCCACCGGGGTGCAGAAGGCAATCACAGCCACCCCATGGGCATCAGAGCATCACACTGAACCCCAGCGCTCTCCCCAAAACCCCACAGAGACCCAAAGGCAGCTCTGCTCCTTCAGCCAGCCCCGTTGCAGCTGGGACAAGGGGAAACAACCCTCAGGGGCACACGGGATGTGCCCGTAGGGAGCACAGATCACGGCAAGAGCCAGGAAATAGATAGACCGGGGTCCCCGGGATGGCTTTGGGGATGGTGCCAGCCCCAGACCTCTTCTTCTCCCCAAACTCTTATGAAGTCACAAAGCAGGCAGCTGGGAATGCTTTCCCAAAAATCATGTGTCAGGAGAGGGGGATCTTGAGAGGAAAAACTGGGAATAACCCACTGGGGAGATGTGATTCACCTCCCAAAATAATCAGGGAGAGGAAGCGATGTCCTGCAAGAGGCTGTGCAGGCAGCAGGATATGTTATTCCTTATTTCAAACCAGGCTTGAAAAGCTTCCCCGGCTCAAAATAGAAATGGGAATAGGGGTTAACCCCCCACAAGCCCCTCTTCCTGCTCAGCCCTGGTGCTTAAAGCATGGGGTGAGAGTCTCCCCATGCATCCCAGCTCCAACCCCAGTAAAACAAGCCTGACATCGAGCCGAGCTCGGGCTGCTCAAACCCCCTCTGGACGCAAAATAAGACACTGAAGCAGCTGAAGAAAACAGGGGGATGAGGTTTGGGGGTGCAGGGGAGGTAGAACTAGAGGGGTCCCAGGGCTACATGTACCCCACAAAGCTTGGATGATCCCAGGGGGTTGCATGAGCGCAGCAGGGATTTACGGAGCAAACACGCCGCAGCCATTGCGCCGGGGCAGCTCCCGCCTGGGATTTGCCATGGCTGAGCCTGTGCGAAAATACAGGAAGGAAAATATGCAATAAAAGATATAAATGCTCAGAATTATGTTGTGCCAAAGATTGTGGCGTAAATTGCCCCACTGAGCCCAACAAAACCAGGGAAAGCTGCGAGGATATTGGCAATGCTTCCCGAGCGGCACAGAGCAGAGACACAACGTCCCTGTGAACGGTCCCGAAACCCCCCTAAAACACTTGTAAATACCAACCCTAAAGCTTCCCTTTAGGGAGAGAGTGTGTTTGGTTTGGGTTTTCCCCCCTTCCTGAATTAAGAACTTAAAAGGGTGAAGGGAAAAGAAAAGCCAATTTTTACCGTTTAAAATCAAAGCCAGTGGCTCAGCGGGACGGTGTCGGATAAGCTGGGACCGAACTGGATCCACGCTGGGGTGAAGGTGACTTTAGAGCGGCCACGGGGACGAAGGTCTCCAGGGCACCTTGGGACCTTCCATTCGCGGTGAAAGAGAACAAATAAAAAAAGCAGGAAAAAAGGCAGGGGAAAAAAAGGCAGGAAAAGTGAAAAGCCGGAGTTCGATGGGGCAGAGCTGACGGCGGTCCCCGGCTCGCAAGCGACAACCACCGATGGCTTTATCCCTGCGAGCTCGGTGGGAGCTCGGGGAAGGTTTTGGCATCAATCTGAAGCCTCAAAGGGAACAATCAACCCCCAAAACGAAAAGACAAAGCTGCGGATCCCCCCTCCCCACCCCCCCAAATGAGAGAAAACCCGACCCAGGCTCTAGTTGAATATAAGTTTTTATCTTGATGCAACATCGTTAAAACCGTCACAAATCGAAACAACAGGTCGTTAAAAACGCTTCGCACGATCAGTACCTAAAATGCACCAGGTTCCCGAGCTCGCTTTGTCCCAAAGACCTTTGTGGTTTACCCCAAAAGTCTTTTTTTAACGGTTTTTTCGCGTTTAAATAAGCAACTTGGTATAAAAACAACCAGCAACCACCACCCGCCCGCTCCTCCGCGCAGGATCGGCCCCGCGGCTGCTCCAAGCACAATTGCACGGATCCTCCTCTTCTTTCTTTTTTACACAAGAAAGAACGTGCCTTTTCCTTCCTTCTTCCCACCTCGAGGTTAAAATAACAACTCCGTTTCCCGAGGGTTAATAAATAAATCTGGTGCATAGTGAGATAGCAGCCAACCGTTCGCAGTTCATATATTACTATATTGCCTTTCAGGTCGCCCTAAAATTGTTCCCTCTCCCCTCCCTTTCCCTCCCCGCTATTTGTAAGAGCATAGATAACTTTAAATCTCTATAAAACAGTATTATTTCACCCAATCGATTTCCTGTATATAGTGCATTCGGCTTCTTCCCAACATCGGTAAATTAACTCGATATTATTTGCATGCTATTACATACAAACTTTTTTTAAGACTCGTGTATTTTTTTTGTTCTTTTTCTAAAGGATTTTGGTTTTTTAATTCATAACCAAGCAAAATATAGGCTCGAGGAAGAAGAAACAACCCCCCAAAAAAAGGCAAAAAACTAACTAATTTCTACATATTTACAAGGGTGAATAAGTTAAAAGTGGCTCAGGTTTGGCGGGGGGGGGGAGGGGGGGGGGGAAAAAAAAGTGTCCCCCCCCCCCCCCCCCATCTATGGGGAAGCCCTCCAAAAACTCAACGTCAAATTGAGGGTCAAACATGTAGGATAAGGGGGTGGAGGGGTGGGAGAAGCCACCGGGATAGCGCCGATGCTCCCGGGGGGGGCCGTACACGTCCCGCATGCAGGCTGGCTCCG